>NC_085975.1:16946606-17117480 GCF_910591565.1 Cydia splendana | reverse complement strand
TCCACCTTCTTTGGTTCATATTTTGTGAAGGAAAAATTCGACTTACAGGCCTATTCGGATTTCGAGATAATCAGATCTTGAGACGATTTAGAGATCTACTAGATCTACATTAGATATCGACTAGATGTGACTTGGATATCTAAGTCATAACTCGTCGAAATCGTTCAAGAGGACCTCCAGAATCGCGGAAACGTCAAATTTGACATATCTATCTTACAAATATCTTTAAATTATCCGTATCGTAACTTGTTGAAGTCTAGTAGAAATCTAAATCATTTTCCGAATCGAGCCGTCAATCATTTTACACTCTCACAATATTTTCCGCATTTAAAATAAAGGGGTTTATCCACGTAAGCTGCAACCTGCAGTCCGATTTTATTCTCATGTTAAAAGAATTCATTGAAATCCAATTTTTATAGAAGCGATAAAAAAGGCACGACAATAAAAAACCTGAAATAACCTTTTGCCGTGCTAAAACAATTTTCCCTAAGCTATGGATTGCACAAGTTTAAAGTTTTGTTTGTTATAGCAAAGAAATGAAAATAATTCTTGTTTTTTGTGTAATCAAATTTGCATGGGCGTTAAGCAATAGCTATAATTATGAGAAAAACAGCTTCGGTGTGGGAAGACGCATTTAGTAAGTGTTTTGGCTTCTCTACACCATCGTGTACCACACTTACTGGGCCATCGCTAGCGCTCGCCATCCTATACCACTACCCTCTACTCGCTGGCTCATCTTAGTGGGCCATTATGATGGCCCATCGTATAGAGAAGCCATTTAAGATATTTGTAGGCACACATAATGTGAGATTACTGTACATAGGTTATCAAAACGAGGTCGTTATTAGCTTTAAAACATACTACAAGTTTGTATGTACGTCTATTCACGTGTCATCTAGTAAGTACTGAAAACTGAAAAAGAGTCATATACCTGTTTTATTTATAATAGAAAGACTTAAATAAAACATGGTGTCAGAAGATGAGATGTCTGATAATGAAGAAGATGAACGCCATGCCAAAGATACCAAAGATATATCAATAATTGGGTCGATTAAACCTTTGAAAATCGACAGTCAAATCCCGGAAAGATGGAGAATCTGGAAACAAAAATTTGAAATTTACACGGAAGTAAACCAGCTAGACGACTTCCCAGAAATTAGAAAGGTAGCCATATTACTCAACTTACTAGGAGATGAAGGCCTAACTATGTTTAATTCTTTCTCTATAGATAGAAAGACAGCCACTCTCAAAGAAGTGATAGATAAATTCGACGCCAAATTCAATCCTCTTAAAAACCTAACCGTTGTAATAACTTCTTTTCTCGACAACAAAATTCCGACGAGGATTTCGAAGAGTATGTCACTGTAATAACTAACTTAAGTAACTATTGTGAATTTGGCACATTAAAAGAAACTCTGATAAAAGACAAATTTGTAGTAGTAGTAGTAATAGTAGTAGTAAAATACTTTATTGTACAAAAAGAAACATAAAACATGAAAGAACACACATCATTAGTACAAAGGCGAACTTATCCCTTTCAGGGATCTCTTCCAGTTAACCCTTGAGCAATTGAGGGAGAATTGGAGAACGGTAGACATAAAAGCTGTACTAAACGGCATAAAGATAAAATATTTGTCATCGGCATATCAGACAAAAAAGTAAAACAAAGACTACTACAAGAAGACAACTTAACAATCGAGAAATGTCTTAAAATTGCAAAAAGCATGAAATTATCACAGGAAAGATCATCTAAAATAAACAATAATGAAAATCAAACAGTTGATGCAGTTTCAAAATCATACCGCCAGCAGCATCGTCGTAATAGCTCAACTGGAAGAAGCATGTCACAGTCTCGAAGAACGTCAACGTCAAACGGCAACAACTACCGTCGTGAAAACAGAAGTCCCAGCAACAACTACCGTCGTGAAAACAGAAGTCCCAGCAACTCGCGTACGAGCACATGCACACGCTGTGGGAAAATACATCGTTTCAAGTGTCCAGCCAAAGGAGTCACTTACAGAATTTGCAAGCGGAGTATCCCACTTCTGACACCATGTTTTATTTATTAAAGAAAGAATTGTAAAGATGGCTTCCATGAATAAATTACTCCGAAAATCTTACAGTAGTAGTCTCTTAGTAGTAGTAAAATACTTTATTGTACAAAAAGAAACATAAAACATGAAAGAACACACATCATTAGTACAAAGGCGAACTTATCCCTTTCAGGGATCTTTCAACAACAACAACACAACAACAACAACAACAACAACAACAACAAACAACACAAGACACAACAACAAGGGGACAAGTATTTCTTTAATAAATAAAACAATACCTACTATAGAAAATGTGACCAAGTCCTCCAGTGAGTTCGTTCCGGCCTCGCCACTGTGGCCGAGGCCTTGGTGAACTGGTGTCTGACGCCCTAACCACTAGGCCGTCTGGCCACGACGTCCCAAATTCTGGAGTATTATGCAATCTTTGAAAGTCTAGACCTAGACTCTAAATCAACTCTAAAGGGGTCCACAGATTACCAGTTCGCCGGACGATATCAGCCTGTCAGTTGTTCGGAGCTGTCAAATTTTGCGTTTAACTGACAGGCCGATATCGTCCGGCGGACTGGTAATCTGTGGGCCCCTTAAAGGGCCTACGTAATTGCACCGGCACCTTTTTTCTCTTGCAAAATTTGTTTGTTCCCTAGTTGTACATTTCTTATTAAAGTATTCTCCGTGCTAAGTTCGTAAGTAAGGACTACTTTACTTTAATATTTCAGCCCTCGAATAAACCCATCCCAACTGAAGTACCTCCCAATGTTTGACACCGCGCAGCACCCAAGTCCCCTCCCCACTCCAAAGAGGAGCCTATTCTCCGGCTCCAACTACCATAATCTAACACAAGGATTCCACATAAAGGGAAATAAGCGGGTGTATAATAAGGTGTTCGATTATCCAGCGAGGGAGCAAGGGCAGCAAGCGTTTTTTAGAGGGGACCATAATTGCATTGTAAGTTTAAAAAATACTATCATTTGTAGTTACCTTTAATTTGGACATTATTTGTCCAGAACAGTGGACGCTTTTTACTCTCATTTATTTAGGTAGTGTTTTTCTAAACAGAATTACCGTGATAAATACGGGTAGGCTGTATCAGGGACGCAATGGTTTACGTAAGACGTGGTGCCATGACTTAAGGCCAAGCTCCGCGTAAGGCCGAAGGCCCAGAGCCCGCTCCATGATGCAACTTCCACAAATATCTTCATTGCAAAAATTGAAAGACTTAGCTCGCGAGTCCGAAGGCTAGGAGCGTCTGACAAGTGCATGCTTCTTGCAACTTCCACAAGTATCTTTATTGCAAAGGCCGTAGGCCAATCACTGCGTGGAGCCAAAAGCCAAAAGCATCCGAGAGAGGCGTGCCCACACGCGAGGCTCAGGCTGAGCTGCAGGAGATTAGTGCCTTAACACATAAACAAAGTACAAGGTATAAATGTGAAGGCCGGAGGCCGAATTACGCATAGGGCCAAAGGCCCGGAATGACCAACAGGTGCATGCTTTCTGCAGCTTCCACAAGTATGTATCTTTATTAGGAACATTGAATCCCGCGCTCCGGGTAGGGTTGAAAGCCCGAAGCGTGCGTGCTTAGACTCGAGGCCGAAAGCCGAGTGCATGTAGGTAATACGTATATGCACTTGCAGAGACATAAGTCACCGCGCCATAACACTTTTCGTTGCATCTGGTTTTTCCGACCTTTCCGAGAACTTGTAGTTCTTAAAGACATTTCACTCACCTTCCACGTCAATAGATAGCAGGTTTATTAGACTACCCACACACAGAGAGACAGGCTGGTTTTCGATCGATTGACCTTTAATTCTCGGAAATAATATTGTATTCCAGCTGAGCAGGCTGGCGGTGGATACTGGCGGGTGTCTCCCCACGCTGCTGCGCGGGGGGGTGGGATACCGGTACTTTCTTGTACTCGTGCGCGCACGGACCGGACACCGGATGAAAGGGCGCGTGCGTGCGTGGTGCCGGAACACTAGCGACGAGTATGCGGCGGCTTGGTAGCTTACATGTGATAAATGGGCATTTTCACTTAAAAGCGTACCATTTACTTTTTTTCGAAAATCCATTAACTTTTGGGTTATTTCTACTCGGAATCACGAGGACTATCGATTTAAAAAGAAAAAAAATGTGTCCCCATAAAATGACAGTTTTGTGACGCATTTTCACATAAATTTTGTATGGATCGTCATCAAACTAACACCCAAAATGTGTATGAAAAACTGGGGACAGTTTTTTCTGTCTTATTGAATAGTATTCGTGATTCTGAGACTAAATAACCCAAAATGTGATTTTTCTAAAAAAAAAAAGTAAATGGTACCATTTGTTCTGAAAATCCTGAAATATAGAATTGGTTTATTTTTTGAGATTTTTTCCTTCTATTTTATGTTTACCATTCAAAAGTAGGTACCTACCTCTATGCAGGGGTGCTGAGATAATAGTTTTGCGGGCTGTATATTGTTTACGTCGTATGGCTAAACAATAAAATGATAATTAGACGGCAAAACAATTGACTTCAGACGCCGTAAAGCATGACTCACGCTAGACCGGGCCAGGGCCGGGCTGGAGCTTGCGATGCTTCGTTTTCTATGGAAAGCACTACGTCACCGATTAGCCGTCATAGTAAATGACGTGTCGGACGCCTCGGCCCGGGCCCGGCTCGGTTTATCGTGAGTCATCCTTTATACATTATAACGTAATCACCACCAATGTATTATATCATGTTCTTTTTCATATTGGTGACGCCAGGATCGCACGTACCGAGTAGAGTGGCGAGACAGTAAAACGAAGTATGGAATTTTTACTCAACCGAGTAACAATTTCATATGCCAGGATCGCACGTACCGAGTAGAGTGGCGAGACAGTAAAACGAAGTATGAAATTGTTACTCGGCCTAGTAAAAATCCATACTTCGTTTTACTGTCTCGCCACTCTACTCGGTACGTGTAACCGAGCCCTGACCAATAAAGAATATTTGTATTGTATTGTAGTCCATAACTAGTGTAAATAAATTACAAAATAATGTGTCCACGTGGAATTCTTCCAGTACGTAGCAAATAAGCACTTTCGTTAGACAACATGGCGGCGTTTCCGGCGCGGACATGCCAACAACATCCTTGGTAAACAATTTAGCTTCTCCATAAAAAGATCAACTGATGTTACAACCTTTTATTTTTCTACTACAATACAAACAAACACACGGCCCGCCTGATGGTAAGCAGTCTCCGTAGCCTATCGACGCGTTCAACGCTAGAGGTGTTACATGCGCGTTGCCGACCCTAAAACTCAGCACCCTCGTTGAGCTAATAAGTTCTTCAAGTTTTATTAAGATTGAAAAATTTAGTTCTTGTCTTAAGTTTACTTCAAAATGCATAATTTTAACTTTACTGTTACTATCCGTCCCAGCAAAAATTAGATGCATAACATAGTATGTACGAGTATATCTATCTACAAGTAGTCAGATCATTACCTACGTATTATATCTAACGGACACTAAAAGTGGTACTAGTTCAGCGGTGTCACTGTTCACGAATTCGAGCCAATCGTGCAGCCTCGCAACTAGTTGCCAACCAATCGCGTTGTAGCGGTGTCACATCGCTGTACTGGCCCCATTCTTATTGCCCGTAAGGCCAGTCCTTAGATATAGGTACACGTCAATAGATATTACACGTCAATGAGTCAGGTATCATAGAATACCCTTTTCTCAAACTACTGGTAAGACAATTAAAACCTTTCACGGCAAGGATTAACCCCAAACTGAACGTTCCCGATAAAACCCTCATCAGGCGGTCCAAACTAACCTGGTTTAATAGATATTTCTATAAAAACCAGGATAACTTGAACCCTGAAACATAGATCGTCAATCATGTGGATACATGTACTGACAATGGTAAATCGACGTGGATTTTTCGTATAGCGGTGAGCTGGGTTACTACAGAAAATATCTATGTGAGTTTACTTGTAACAAAATGTTGGATAGAGTTAGGAAAATAAGTCAGTCTGAAATACAGTTTTGCATTTGTAATCCGACGATTCTAATTCTAGAAATTTACTGAGGGGGTCAAGAAACCTGATTGTATTTACTTTTTCTATAGTCTGTATCTTTAGGTATTTAAATAAGAGTAAACAAAATGGGTAGAGTAGTAACAGCTGTTAACTATTGCCCACAGGAGAGAAAACTAGCGTGTTCGCGCGAACTGTACATTTTTCTCTTCTGTGTGCAATAGTTAACAGCTTGTGGGTATGTAAGTAATGATTTTATCACAGTTCTCTGAATAAAAGGAGGACCTTTTCACGTGGATAAGGGTTAAATAAGAAAATTAACCTTTATAGCCCTTAACTCTTGTGTATGTCTACAGGAAAGACGCGAACACAGAATATTTTTGACCCAAATCTACCCTCAAATGACTACTAAGCCGGTTGAGGGTAGATGAAAACATTACATGATCAAATAATGTAGGTTAAAGTCAGGTCGTTCAGTAACAAATCCAGGTGGTTTTGTATTTGGTTGGTTAATCAATAAATGTTATAACTACCTGAAAATGTACAAATTATTTGTTAATTATTTAAGTACTTACCTAAAGATTGAACATGTCATGCTCGCTTAAAAGTCTTTGCTTACGGTGGCGTCGTTGATCGGGTCGCCACTTTCCCGAATGAAGGTTGAGGGAGGCGATGGCTGAGATACGCGTCATACTCGTGAACGGGTGCTGTTTGTGGAGACTGGTCTGTTTAAGCTAACACAAGCTATTATACTTAGTAACTTTATTTTTATTAATTAATTACAGTGAGACGCCTCATTCTGCTCTCGTATGTTTATTTTCTCTTAATGAATGTATTAATTATACAGGATATTGACTCTTGGAGACCCTATACATCTCTAAGGATAACTTGATAAACTATATAATCTTATAGTTCTGACACCTAGAGACATTTACACCTCTAAATATTATAGATTTTTTTTTTTTGTGTTTTGTATCTGTATTTTTTATGTAATTCGACATTAAGAGACCATATACATCTCTTAGTAATTGTAATACGTTAGATTGAATTGTTAGTTTTATTTTATAAAATTGTTGATGTTATTATTTTTCCTTGTATGTAAATTCAATGATGACGTGTAAAAGTGCCCTTGTGGCCTATTTGCTAATAAAAAAAAAAAAAAAAAAAAAAAAAAAAAAAAAAAAAAAAAAAAAAAAAGGATACAGAGTATAGTCAAGCCACGTTACGAGTTCGCTTACAAACTGGCACTACCTATTCCGCAAATCGTCAGGAAAATGAGGCGTTTAAGGGAATTGTCTGCCTCTTTGACAGCCCCTTTCCTATTGGTGAGTTTGTCCCCGAAGAAGTTGAAGGTTGGACCAACGTAACAAGACCCCAGGATGGGGAAAAATTGAGTAGTGGAACCCGCTTAATACGATTACGTTTAGTACGATTTCCTGCGTAATACACCTCACCTAAATTTTTTTCTCAAATTTTTTACAGTATTTTAACGCTTCCCGGTTTTTTTACGATAAAGGAGGCAAACGAGCAGATGAATTTCCTGATAGTAAGCGATTACTGTCGCTCATGGTGGCCCGCAACACTAGAGGGATAAATAAATAAATAAATATTAGGGGACATCTTACACAGATCAAACCTAGCCCCAAACTAAGCAAAGCTTGTACTATGGGTACTAGGCGACGATATACATACTTGTATAGATAAATACATACTTATATACATAGAAAACAACCATGACTCAGGAACAAATATTAGTGTTCATCACACAAATAAATGCCCTTACTGGGATTCGAACCCAGGACCATCGGCTTAGCAGACATGGTCACTATCCACTAGGCCAGACCGGTCGTCAAGTATAAGGTCGATAGTAAGTGCGTTGCCGGCCTTTGAGATAGGAGTACGTTATTTTCTTGAAGGGTTTGAAAGTCGTACCTATCGGTCCGGAAATACCACAGACGACAGTTAATTCCACAGTTTAGCTGCGTTTCTAGCCCGAAAAAATAAATCTACGGAGTAGATAGGTAGTTAGGGGCTATTCATAAATTACGACATTTCAAATTAGGGGGGGGGGGTCTAGACATCGGATGACGGTAGCATGATGTAGGAGGAGACGGGGTCATTCGAAGCATGATTTTTGGATGATTGGGGGGGGGGGGTCAAAATTCGTCAAAAATCGATTTACGGACAGCCCCTTATCAAGGTTTTTAGTTTTAATTCCGAAATGAAAAAAAGTATTGGTATTGAGTACATTTTGTGCCAGTAATAGATTCTTAATAGAACCTCTTTAGAAAAAATTACGCATGACGCATTGTATACCTAATATAATTTTCGTGATTTTTTAAGAAATACCTACGTTAATCATACACGGGTACATAATACTTTGATGATACGTGTAAATTTCATTCGATAGCGCGAGGTAATTTGTATGGGATTTTGAATTTCCAAAACGTTCTGCTTGGCGCGCTGTTCAAAATCCCATACAATAATAGTCATAACGCAAATGCGAACTCGTCACATTGTGGAATGAAATTTACACTAGAGGATCCATAGACCTAGGATTCGCTTGCGCTTGACAGACAGCTGAAGTGTGCGAAAGGGAAGCCATCACGTATATAAACATCCCATGAGTGCGAAAGAGTCAGACTACCAAAGAGAAAACGTAACCACTTTTGAGTTTGACGACGGCCGCGGACGGCCAAGAGCTTATCACGGTAATTTTCAAATTGAAAAATATACACGGATTAGGGCGAAAAGTATTAAATAAAGTAATTCAGTGAAGATGGTGTCTTGTAGTGTGCCGGATTGCAGTGTCACAGGGCCAAATAGTCCAAGCAAATACTCATTTCAGAGGATTTATGATATTCCGAGCGAAATTTTCATAACGATATTTTGTCAATTTAACAGCGTAAAAAGTGTAAGAAGCCGGTTTATACAGTTCATTATAAGTTTTTCTTCCTTTGTGTGCTAATATTTTATCATATTAGTCTATAATTTAAAATATTTTGTGTAAAAACATAATCTGTTACTTTACGCTAGGGCTTGACAAAATGTTCACATGACAGTATCGATAACTTGTCGGTATATTAATAGCTATGTAATTATTTCTTCACAAGACATCATTAAGATATTAGCTTTTATAACCGACTTCAAATAATAACGATTGTTATACCTTTTTGAAGGTATTCATGTATAGCGGTAAACTTAAACTTCACTTTCCAACACAGTAAGAGTTACATTAAGATAAGTCTGCAACGATTTTGATGGCAAACGCAGTGCAAGTGTTATTTATACGTCATAATGTCGTAGAATTTTAACGTTTAAAATAACACATTTGAAAAAGTAGTCGATAAAGCAATCAAACATCGACAGATTATTAATATGTTGTAACATGACATCACTATTTTTGATCTCACATAGACAATTTACACACACACTTGCATTTCATTTTTGGTCACACTTTCGAAGATTGACAGTTGTTCTTTGTCATATAATTCTTTGAGAGGATCAATCGGGGGAAGAATGACCAAATGTCAGTATTTCTAATCACGTCGCTAATTTACCTGTCTTCATTGTCACAACTCCCCTATGTCACAACCCTCCTTGGTCTCCTCTATGGCCATACTGTAGGCCATACTGAAAGTTTCTGGATTCTGATTTATGAGACATATTTTTTCTAAGTGGCCAGTCCATAAATTTTCAGTATGACCTAAGTATACTGGTTGACCTGAGTTAAGACTCGCTCGGATCAAGAAAGCAGTTACAATACCTGCCTGAACACAAAAGAGTATGGTATCTGATACGCACACCGGACAACAAAGGAGCAATTTTGAAGAAATTACGAACACAATAGGCTGAATGTGTTCACATGAGGATTTAGTTTTCAGGTCATTCTGCTGACAAACGGTGAGAGGTTAATGGTTCGCGAGAATTGTAAGGATTTTGGAGATACATTAGCTGATGTGAATGCTTTTTATCAAAAGGGGTAGGGGGCTGTTCATAAATTACGTCATCTATTTTTGACGATTTTTGAACCCCCCCCTAAAATCATCCAAAAATCATGCTCGAATGACCCAGTTTCCTCCTACGTCATGCTACCATCATCCGATGTCCAGACCCCCCCCCCAAATTGAAATGACGTAATTTATGAATAGCCCCTAGGTAGTCTAACAAACTTATGTAATAAACCATCATATAACTTTTTCACGTTTTGATAATTTTACTTTTTAAAAATCAATGTAATGCCAATGTGCCAATGACGTAGTAAATGTGAAAAGTTTTTACTGTGAATTCGAATGGTCAGTACTAGAGATGCCCCGAGTAGTGAATTTGGCCGAATACCGAATACCGAATACTCGGCGCCTCTCTCGGCCGAATACCGAATATTCGGCATGACATGCGAACATTTTGAGTCACAATTATTATGAAAACTGTTCGCCAACAAGGCACAACGTTTGCTAAGATATATTTTTTATGTTGAACAGAATTATGAATGTAGTTACAGTCAATCAAATCAGACCCATGATAAAAATAAAATATTTTGTAATCAACAAATGCTCAAAAACGTGCCTTCGTATTTAACTACTTTCCAAGAATACATTTTAAATATTAAATATACCTAGTTTTTGGTTATTTTTTTGAATAATTTTTCTCTTTAGGTTAGTGCAACAGATATTCGGTATTCGGCCGAATAGTAGGCAACATTCGGCCGAATACCGAATATTCGGCAAAATGGCCGAATACCGAATAGTTGCCGAATATTCGTGGCATCTCTAGTCAGTACCTTAATGGAAACTCAAAATCCCATACAAGATGAGACTTAACGCAAACGCGTACGTCACGTCACGCTGCGCGTCACGCGAATGAAATTTACATTAGGGGTACCTATTATACGGCTACCACCAGTTTTGACATTGACGTATTCACTCGCGTCTACGTAAATTACTTTCTATACATCTCGCTTGCACTAATATGCGAGTACGAGCGAGATGCATAGAAAGTAAGTTACTTAGACGTGAGTGAATATGTCAATGTCAAAACTGGTGGTAGTGGTACTACTGACCCCGTAGACAAGCATGCCAATCGCCAACGCTCCGTAGCGACTGTCACTGTCACACTAATATGGAAGAGTGATAAAGAGACACAAAGCGATTCGATAGCGAAGCGCAAGTGATTTTACCTTGGCTAGGCCGCCTGGGGCCTTACCATGATGTCCTTATTGCGATTCATTTTAGGTCCTAAACAGAATCGCAATAAGGGCATCATGGTACCCTGGAATCGAGTTATTCGATAGTATGGCTATTGTATAGGTAAATTAAACGTCACGTTTCATACATTAAATTATAAGCGAATTATATTTCAACATTTTTAGTGCCTATGGCATCATGCCGTCAAAATGTTTTTATTTTCGGCTCCCAAATTTACGCAACTAATGATGCTCACAGGCCTGCAAAAAGATCATTATGCCCTTTTTTCATAACGGCCATAAGAGTTCGGTGATTAAGCGGGTAATCTAGAGGTTTTTGTGACCTTGGATATATTTAGGGTTTCAAGGTAAATTATCTGCAGAGGATGAACAATTTAGAGGATATATAACTGTATAAACTAACAAAAACCACAGGTTAACAAAAATTACAACTCATTATTTTTGTACTCTTTGTTTAATACAGAATTTACCTAAATACAAATACTTAAGGCATTTAAAAATATGATGTGAATTGATTAACATTTGTTCAATAAACAATACCTACTTACTTAAAAAGTTTAACAATTATGACCTACTCGAGAAAAAATTTCAAACACTACAAATTAAATATATTAAAAACGGGTCACTCACGTATTTTAAGTCGAAAAACGCCAATAATCATTTGACAATAATGCCATAAATGAGGGTAGTTTCTCGCCCCCCTTGCCGCCACCGGCGCCTGCGCCGAGTCATCGGGCGCGGAAAGCTGCGGCCCGCAGTCTGCGCCGGTCCGTCTCCGTAAACGCAAGCTCCTGATGACACTCTTCGGTACGGAGTGAAACATGTCGAGCGTTTTTCGACTTAAAATACGTGAGTGACCCGTTTTTAATATATTTAATATGTCTGTGTCTCACGGAAGTTTTGTTATTAAAATTAAAACTACAAATTAATTACAAAATTTGCATTTCGTTTAAATTTTACTTTTGCACGTAGACTCGTTAACGAGAGTTTCTGTTGAAACCAAACAAGATAAAGACGTCCCTTTGAAACACGACTTGAATTTCTTGAAATCATCGCTCGAAAAACTGTTTCCAACTTTCAAGACGAAACCATAGAAATATAATCTTACTAGAGCTCGCATAAGCTGTTTTGCGAAATATTTCTTCAATCTACATGACTATTTGTAGCTTTCTATTAGAGAAGGATCCTTATGCTTATGCACATAAAGCATAAGGACTCCCTTCTCATGCCTCCCATGGAAAGCCACATTTACTTTTTACAATTATTAAAACTAGAAAACCTTTATTTTCCAAAGTTATTGAAAGACTTACACAAAAACATACTACCGCAGCACTCGCTGGCCTCATCGATCGTCGTCCAATAAGTCAATTTACGCGCATAAGCGTTACACTTCCAACAATAAGTCGTCACATTACGCATCGATTTCTTGCAACGTTTGAAAATAACTGACACGCTTGGTATTAACATATAAAAGATGACTCACGCTAGACCGGGCCGGGGCCGGGCCGGAGTTTCTGGCGCTTTTCTATGGAACCACGTGATCACCGATCAGCCGTCATAGAACATGACATGTCGGACACCTCGACCCAGGCCCGGCCCGGGCTAGCGTGAGTCCTTAACGCATAGAAAATGACAAGTCTGACTCCCACGACCCGGACCCGATCTAGCGCGAGTCCTTAAGTTCTTGGAGCGTCTATTAAGACACATGTCTGTGGCCAGAACTGAAACTCGAGAAAGTATTAATATTCGCGATAAACTGAGCGCGAGGCTGAAAGTGCAGAGTGGATATTAAATTTAAAATTGCAACGCAGGCTGAGAATTAAATTTCACGGCATTCTATTTACCGTCTAGCTGTTGACCTTAGCTAAAAGATTTAATAGAAAATCTTTTAAATATGTTTACTTTGGAGACCTAGTACATAATGTTATAGCCACATGAATTAAGGATGACTCACGTTAGATCGGGCCGTATCCGGGCCGGAGCTTCCGCGCATCGTTTTCTATGGAAAGCATCACGTGATCACCTGTCATTTCATAGAAAAGTAAGCGCCGGAAGCTCCGGCCCGGACACGGCCCCGTCTAACGTGAGTCATCCTTTATGCTACATAGACCGGGCCACGGCCGGGCCGGAGCTTCCAGCGCTTCGTGTTCTATGGAAAGCACCACGTGATCACCGATCAGCCGTCATAGAAAATGACATGTCAGACGCCACGGCCCGGGCCCGTTCTAGCGTGACTCATCCTTTAAGCTTAGAAAGATATTTTGGATACTACATAGACATGAAAATTATAATATGTTGAAAGTTATGATAGAAGGAAAAATAGAGGGAAAACGGGGAAGGGGAAGATGGAGGATGAGCTGGATCAATAACATCAAGAAATGGAGAAACATCTAGGACGCGGCCACGCTAACAAGACTGGCCAAGAGTAGCCACTTTCCAAAGGTGTCTACCGACGCCCGCTAGGGCATGGCAGCAGAAAAAGAAGAATACATAATTTTATAACTGAACTTTGCGGAAATCCATATTAATTAAAACCAAAATATTACTTTGCTAATCCGCGAAAAGATAACGTGCTAGTCAATTAGTGCTTACCCGTTATACTTTACCTACTTGCGTATTTTTTACATGCAATTAATGTTCCCACCCTCCCACCGCAAAAAATAATAAATACGGGAATGGCGGTTTGCGTCGCGCACGCTTGGAGCGAGCGTTCTGCGGCAGAGGTGTTTTAGCCGTATGTTCATTGTTTGTTCTCTATTTTACGTTAAATCAAACAGTCAGACGGCAAAATTAGGAACAAACATTCAGTATGCTCTGTCTTTCCCACGTTACACTCAAGTAAAATTCATGACAAAACAGACGATTTCAAACAGAAACCCCTGTTCGCAAAAAACGTAATTAATTTATTTGTTATCTCATTCGGACAGTCCGCAAAACAAACAGAAGCGTAATTAGGACTAAGTAACTTTTTAAAAACCTGTTAGCCGTCGAGGAAGGAATCTGGTTTAGGTGCTTAATTTTAGATAACCACGTTACCTTTTTCCTTTGCATATATAAATAGAATCCTATTTGGGGTAGCAAATAGTCTTCAGAATTTATTCTTACCTGATTGGTATAGTAACCCATATAACCATTCCAGTCGCAGAATCACAAAGTGGTAACTAAATGTCAGATGTGTCGTAACAGAGTCCACACAATGTGTCTAGAATTGTTTCGAAACAAAGTGTCGTCGCCGTGTCTACACTTTTCCGTAACAAGGTGTCGACACATTTGTGTGCACTTTGCGTGCGGTTTGCGACTAAATCTGACAGCAAATTTGTGACAGCAAATGTCAATATAAAATACCTCTTGAAAACCAAGGTTTGTCAAACTACTATTAGTGTCTCGTGTGCTCGTAATTCTAGTAAGTCATCATGGGCAATGCAAATGATAATAATCGACCGAAACCATATAAACACCCAACACCCGTCAACCTTTTACAGAAAAGTTTTTAAAGAAATTCAATAAGCTACTTAGGTCAGGCAACGAATGCTCCAAAAGTTGTAGAGGGAAATGCTCGGAACACAAATTTTGACTCCGTAACTCGGTTTGACAAGTTAGGAGGTGAACATATCAAAAGTCCCCGGCCGTAGCCCTTGAGCGGGGGGGAGAGAGGGGGCTTTGAAGGTCCCATTTTCCCGTTTTTCGATTATATCTCGGAAACTATGCATCTCAGCGACATGGCCACTTATACAAAATGAAAGTTAATTTAATTTGTTACAAGTTTATTCAGTCAATTTTTTCGGTATGTTGAATAGTTTTTGAGATATCCGCTCTTGAAAGTTTATTTAGGGCTCTCAATTTTATCTTGATATATCTACGTGAAACCTGGTTAATTGGCACCTGGATAAATGGAAAACCTCAATAATTGCAACCAAAAGTCCGGTCCCGGTCCCTTGAGACCAAAAGGCCTCTATAATTGAAATTTTGGAACCTCTATAATTGCAATTTAGATTTTAGGGCTTTTCGTAATTTTGGCTCTGTAATTGACAACGTCGCAACTAAGACCTCTATAATTGACACTGTGCTAAAAAAATCCGTTATTTTTGCTCTCCTTTTTACCTCTATTATTGAAACGAGTCTTACTTATTACCTCTGTAATTGAAATAATGTAGTTGTAGACAGCAGAAACAATATTTTAATAGCAATGATCATTTTATTTATATCTTCATCCAGAATTCAATTTATTTATTGGGTATCTATCACAGCCTGTAGTAGGTGAAATATTTTTGATTAAATCAAAAACAAAGTATGCTTTTTACATTCCAATAAAACTTTCTTCTACAATTCAAGGGAATTTTTTAAACCCAAATGATTAATAAGAAAATAAAGTAGTAATTAATGTAGTGTAAAAGTGCAAGTATAGACAGAAGCTATATATAGACCAGAAACCCAGAACGTAAGCGTGTAAATCTACTTTCAATGGTTATTTGCACCTCCATAAAAGAAATTTGTCAGAACGCAACCTCTATTAATGAAAACCTCTATAATTGACACAACGATTTTTTGAACCTCGTTAATTGACACGACCTGCTTAAATAAAAAACCTGGTTAATTGACAAAAACTGGCCGGTCCCTTGAGATTGCAATTATCCAGGTTCCACTGTATATCAGTGAAGGTGCTAGGCCGTGTTTGGTATCGTTTTCGTATAAATCTGGGGTGCTGAATCCATTTAAGATATCACATTGACACCATTCCACAAAATAAAAATAAATCTTTTTAGGGTTCCGTACCTCAAAAGGAAAAAACGGAACCCTTATAGGATCACTCGTGCGTCTGTATGTATGTCCGTCTGAATACACAAAATAGTTCTTTACCTATAGATGACAGGAAAACCTATTAGAAATGTGCAGTCAAGCGCGAGTCGGACTTAATGTACGGAACCCTTAATACGCGAGTCCGACTCGCACTTGGCCGGTTTTTTTGAAACTCCTCTTGACGCTTAACCGCTGAACCGATTTCGTTGAAATTTGGTATAGAAATAGTTTGCGTCCCGGAACAGGACATAGGATAGATCTTATAACCAAAATCATCTTTTGAAGGTGTGAAAAGTGGCGTGGAAATTTGTACGGGAAATCAATAACCGCTGAATCGATTTATATGAAATTTGGGATGGTCTACATCTTTGATTTAGTTAAAAATGATGAAAAAACATGACTTCAAACCTAAACTTAAACAGTATTAACTTCAAGAAGTCAATTCTGAATTCCCCCCTACACCTCATTTCACACCTTTAAAGGATGATTTTTGAGATAACTTATTATATCCTGTCTCGGGACTCAAAATATATGTGTACCAAATTTAAATTAAAACTGTTCAGCAGTTTAAGCGTGAAGAGGAGTTTAAAAGAAAGTATTTTAATAAGTTTATATGTTTTTACTTCGGAATGGTGTCAATGTGATACCTTAACTAAATTTGGTACTGCGAAATTATACGAAAACGATACCAAACATGGCCCCGTAGCTTTACTGTTGTAGAAGTCAAAATAAAATTGAGAGCCCTAAATTCTTATTACTTGGCCAAACTTGTGTAGAAGGAAAAGGTAAAATAAAAGTCTTCGGCAGGAATATAAGACACAAATATATTTTTTTTTTGCGTTACTATTTCATTCATCAAATATAAACATACCTTGATTATACTATTCTAGTGAGATCCTCATAGATAAACAAAAACATTTACTTAAAAAATTACAAGGTCGAAATGTCACGGAACTTGTGAGAGTAATATGTGAAAAATATAAACTTTTATGACAAAAAAAATCTGGACACAATTTAAGAATCACCCAATTGCGTCGAGGAATCATCTGTATTTTTGCTTGTTTCATTACCTCCTCGCTTCTTTTTTGTCCTTTGTATTCTGTAGCAATTTGTTAGATCTGAAAATAAAGATAACTTGCGTCGTCACGAATGTCGATTTATAGGTTTTAGGGAGTGCAGAATTCGAAAACGATGATCATTTTATAATCCAAGATGGCGGCTACGTATTTTGTCATAAAAGTGGAATCCAAAATAGTCATCATTTTCGAAATCTGCGCCCCCTAAAACCTATAAAACGACATCCATGACGACTTTTATGACATAGTGCATGGCCGCCATCTTGGAATCCAAAATAGACATCATTTTCGAAATCTGCGCCCCCTAAAACCTATAAAACGATATCCATGACGACTTTTATGACATAGTGCATTGCCGCCATTTTTAAATTGAAAATGTTATCTTTTTCGAAATCTGCGCCCCCCAAAACCTATAAAACGACACCCATGACGACTTTTATGACATAGTGCATGGCCGCCATTTTGGATTCCAAAATGGTCATCATTTTCGAAAGCGGGGCCCCCTAAAACCTATAAAACGACATACATGACGACTTTTATGACATAGTGCATGGCCGCCATCTTGGAATCCAAAATGGTCATCATTTTCGAAATCTGCGCCCCCTAAAACCTATAAAACGACACCCATGACGACTTTTATGACATAGTGCATGGCCGCCATTTTAGAATCCAAAATGGTTATCATTTTCTAAATCGGCGCCCCCCAAAACCTATAAAACGACACCCATGACGACTTTTATGACATAGTGCATGGCCGCCATTTTGGATTTCAAAATGGTCATCATTTTCTAAATCGGGGCCCCCTAAAACCTATAAAACGACATCCATGACGACTTTTATGACATAGTGCATGGCCGCCATCTTGGAATCCAAAATGGTTATCATTTTCGAAATCTGCGCCCCCTAAAACCTATAAAACGACACCCATGACGACTTTTATGGCATAGTGCATGGCCGCCATTTTGGATTCCAAAATGGTCATCATTTTCAAAATTGAGGCCCCCTAAAACGTATAAAACGACATCCATGACGACTTTTATGACACAGTGCATGGCCGCCATTTCGGATTCCAAAATGGTCATTATTTTCGAAATCGGCACTCCCTAAAACCTATATATCGACACCCATCTTGACTTTTATGTCAAAGTGTTTTGCTACCATCTGCATGCAAGACATTTCTATTATTTTTACGTACAAAAATGGCCCCCTGTCAACTTTCAATCGAGATTTAATCGATAATTTATTCGATTAATATTCAGATTAATTCAATTTCAATCTATGTTAGGTCGACTAAACTAATCGCGATTAAAATTTGAGAATTAACTTTTTTTATTCCATTAATTAGTCGAATAAACAGTTAATCGATTAATGCCCATCTCTGACCACGGCATTTTTACACTTTGAGAATATCTGAAAACAAATCAACACAAGGAGCCATTTTGCAAATCCAGTAACATACCAGTAACTTTGTTATTACTTTTGACAGCGCGTGTCATGTGTCAACACAGAGTCGACACAAAGTCGAAACATTGCAACTACTTTGTGACTGCAATATTTCTCAGCCTTAAACCATATTTATACATCATAATTAACAAGTTTCGTAGTATGTAAAGCGTTATTTCTGTTATTTAAGTATAGTATACGCATCGAAGTACTAAAAATGCTTCAAATAATATAGGTATGAACACAGGCACTAAGAAGTAAACAATTTCATTTCCGGCTAAACTAAAACAATGTGGTGGCGCGTTGATTATATTACACTTAGTTTATCAAATCACTCGAGCAGTTTAATTCCCCATAATAATTTAAGTCATATTGTAATATAAATGCAAACAATATATAATTACGTCTTGTAATCCGTTTTAGAGATGGCGTATTAATGTCACTTATTTTTATTTAAGTATTTTTCCATCTGACAGTTTCCATTTGACAGGAACAAAATGAACGAATGAACGAATGATTTTGGCATAAAGTAGTCGCAAACCCGAAACAATGTGTGCACACGGCGACCACACTTTATGTCACTTTGTGTCATGTGTCGACCCTTCCCCATTTCTGGTAACTGTGTCGACACGGCGACTACTCTGCGACTGGAATTGTGACCGAAACAGACGGTGTCGACACAAGATGTGTCAACACCGAGTCGTAACGGCGACTGGAAATGGTTGTATGGGAATATTTATGTGCCACTTTAGTTCAGGCACGGGTCTTGAAGATAATTTAAGTGTTTGCACCCACAGAGGAAGTCATCAAGTTATTTCTAACTCTTAAGTACGCCGCGCCGGTTCGTTCCTTCGCTACTCGTCAAGGACGTGTCCGGAGCCACGGGTAAATAAGTTCCGTTTCTTAGAATATCCGTTTATCCGTGGAGACGGATCTTAATTACACGTTTCTTAATTACAAGTGCGGAACAGGCTAGAAAACCGTGTACCTACGTGTTATTCGGAAACGGGTATTCGAAACGTGTAAACGAAACACGGACTCGACCGCGAGCCCTAGTCATCACATATATGGGCGTCAGCATTACTGATAACTCCGCTACTCGATGCTAGATGTCGACTACGAAAATAATAGTCCTATTGGTACTAAAACTGATGTATAGAGTGAGCACTCTATGTATTTCTTTCAAAGAAAGCATAGATGCTTTCTGTATACTTATAGGTACATTCTCGATTTTGAGTTGCGCTACTAAAAAAGTTTACCTACTTATTTATGTTTCTCCAAAACCGAACAACTTTACTCCACCGAACTATTAAAATGCAAATTGTTTCGAACGTATCAATTATGCGAACAATAGCAACCCTTCGCAAACATTTTACAATCAGAAAGTCGTAAAATCGGTCATTGCTCTCCAAACTTGGGCTCTTTTGTCTGAGTGGTAGGTATAACAATTACTTCGCTAAGTGGTTCAACAATCAATAAGCGATTACGATTATAATGCCAGAGAGTGTTCAGTAACTTAGTAGAGATAATATGGAAATTTGATGCCATAAACTTGCCATAAATTTGATAAAGTTTGTCAAAGGACTGTCTCATTTCAATCATAGACAGAGAGAATCATACTACCTTTGTCTTACACTAGTACTAGCACCCAATAGAAAAGGATGAGTATAGTTTTCCTGGTTCACTGACTGACAAATTGGTTTGACCAACTATAACATAAATTTGACTTTTATGCCAAACACTACCTGATTTGCAAAAAATGTGTCTAGGGGCGGCGGCTGGTAAATAAATAAAATAATAAATATTGGACATTCTTACACAAATTGTCAAATAGGCCCGTCTTTACGAAGTAGTGAGGGTTTCCGTGATTGAGATTTTCACTAGATGGCAGCACCGTGACGAGAGGTCTTTTTAACAGCTGCTGTCAAAATCCACTAATAAAAAAACATGGTTAAACATGATTGGTGGATTATGACTGCTAGACCTCTTGCCACGGTGCTGTCATCTAGTGCAAAACTCGATCGCAAAAACCCTCAGCAATATATCTTCTTCTTCCTCGCGTTATCCCGGCATTTTGCCACTGCTCATGGGAGCCTGGGGTCCGCTTGACAACTAATCCCAAGAATTGACGTAGGCACTAGTTTTTACGAAAGCGACTGCCATTATTATCATTATCATTATCATCATCTGACCTTCCAACCCAGAGGGTAAACCAAGCCTTATTGGGATTAGTCCGGATTCCTCACGATGTTTTCCTTCACCGAAAAGCGACTGGTAAAAATATCAAATGATATTTCGTACATAAGTTCCGAAAAACTCATTGGTACGAATTTTAATTTTTAAGAAGCAGAAACGTCTGCGAACTATGCTACGTTGGGCATAGGTACTAAAAATTCCTGGTGTGAGGTGGGACGTTGAATGAATCCACTTGCTTGGAGTATCGATCTATAATGTCTTGAATAACGTAATGTAAAAGCTTATATAGGGCTAACCTAAGGGAGTGTGAGTGTACGCGTAGCGCACCCACTACACTGGAACAGTTATTTTTTCTAATATTTTGGTTTTTATTAGTATGCCCTAAGTATAAAGCTCATAATAAATTAAAAAGTGGAAAAATTACTGCCCTGGGCGAGACCTGAACTCACGGCCTCTGGTTGGAGCAGCGCTCTGCCATCTGAGCCACCAAAACCTCATCCATAGCCAGCAAATCTTTCCACCATATTATGGCTCAAGGGGACCCTAGCGATACTACCTTAAGAGTGCCGAGCCGAGCGAGTTTCATTGGTACGAGCCGGGATTTGAACCCGCGACCTCCGGATTGAAAGTCGCACGCTCTTAACCCTTAAATTGGCAAGAGTAAAAATTTGTAAAAACAAGTAATATAGTAGCATACCTTTATTTAATACCGTCTGAGGGTCTACAGAAAAATGTTTTAAAAAATCCAGTATTATCGGTTTTTCAGAAAATCTATGTACATCACCATGCACGTTGCCAATTTTATAACAAGAAAAGTAACATTGTTCTATGTACACGCTGGTTACCGCTGCCAAGAAGCCAGTAAAATATTATATAAAAATTAACGTAAATTATTATGAAAAAACGTAATTTAGTGTGAAATTATTAAAAGCAATTTAGTTTTTTTGTTTCTCCGACAATGAAACAAAGGAGCATATTGCATTTGACGCAATAAAATTTCGTCTATCCCTCCTTACAGTATCTGTAGTGTACATTTTTCGGTCCACTCTCAGGAAAATGCCCCAAGTTGTTAAACCAAAGACTGCCTGTAACTCTGTAGGACGCTATTTCAGAGCCTTTTGTATTTTTTTTTCTTATGGCACAGTTTCTCAACTTTCATTTCATCGGTTACCAATCTTCGTCGCTTTACAATGTCCTTCGAATAGCTCAATCCGGAAGTTCTAAAAGTAACCTAAAGCTGTATCTAATTCTGTTTTTTTTTCAGGCTGGTACATTTCACGTGTTTATATGAAGCTCTTGTTACCCTAGTATGTAGTTAATGGCGATGAGTGTTCCAAGTGTAGTGTCATAAATAACTGTAGATGGAGATTATAGAACTCTAATACGCTCGAAAGAGAATCAACGTGCTTTCGGAATTAAATCGTGCTTGATTATATTTATCGACCTCATCCTCGTCCGACAAGCTGTCTAGCAAATTTAATCGCTCCAAAGAAGAATTTAAAGAAGGTGGATCAGAGCTATCGTCAGAATAGTATTGTTTGAATGCACGTTGGTTCCTCATCGGAATCTGATTCATAATCAGAACATACATTTTTTACGTGAATTAAAACTAAAATCTTATGCGATCTAGATAGTGTTGAGTACTACAGACAAAGAAAGGAAACCATTCTGTTTAAAAATATTTTAAATAAACAAGGACAAGCAAAATCGTTAGATTCAAAACAAAAGTTAAGTACAGATAGGTTGGCAACGTACACGGTGGTTACCGTAGTTGAATGTAACTACATCTTTACAAACTTGTCAACGGTAACCGTGGTGTACATTCCAATTTACCAGTGATTATCTTTATTATTATGCCTTATGCACACAAAATTACCAATTATTCATATACTTTACCATTTTCTTATAAAACACAAAACATAATAATCATAACTTGCATACAGAAAAGTTGTTAAAATTTAATAAAACTTATTAGAGGTACTGGCGAGCGTCGCCGCTTCGAACAGATTTTTTGATAGCGACGTTAATTTGAATTTTTTGCCATATCACATATTTAATTACTATTGATAACATAATTATTAAGTAGTTTCTGTTAATAAAAGCTTAGGAAATTAGATATGTTTACGACAGGAATTTTTACTAACTAACGTACACTGTGATGCACAATGCCAATTTAAGGGTTAACGCTAGGCGCCTCTTACGAAGTATGTAATTATATAAGTCAATGATTTAAATGCTTTATCTATCGGACTGATCTGTATCGGTTCAACAGTATTTTGCAATGCAACCGGCAACTTTGACATGGTAAACGATGCTTTGTTTCCCTCCACCTCAGTGAAGAGTCTGTTTTAAAAACGAACCGATGTTTCTAAGAACATGAGGCCAATTCCGTTTCAGCAAATTGATATATAGTTTGGTTTTGATACGAATTTCAGTTGTCTTAACCCTAGCCGCCCAGACATCAAAACATGCCGAGACAAATGCAATTTTGATTTGTAAAAATAAAGATTCAATACCTATAGAATGGAATGGGATGCCTTTTTATTGGCCTCTGGGCGGCTTGAGGTTAATAGGCATCTCATTCACATCTATAAGTGCGAGCGAGTGCGACTTCTGAGTGTTCCGTAAGGATCAGTCAGTGTTAGCAGTGATACGGCCTTGAGTCCGTGCGTTTTTGCAACAGTTGTGATTAACAGCTGGGATGTTGTGAGTTTTAATCCTTGTTGCATGATAAAGCCTAACGACTGGTCAGATGTAAGCTGATAGTATCTACTTATACCTTACACAGTATAGACCGACCGCTTAAAGAGTCCTCGCCTGTGCCGTACGCCTGCCGCCCGCACCTTCCCCGCCACCCTTAGTCGTCCTACCCCGTCGCCCCCGTACCGTGCAGGCGAGGACTCATTTAAGCGGTCGGTCTATAGATTAAGAAAGATTGTTGCTATCGTTCGCCAACAAACTGTCATATACGTATATATGTCATACATTTTGGCGAAAACATATGTGTATTGGATATTCCTGTGTATTTTTATTGAGTAAATAAATAAATAACAATCAGCCACTGATTGGTCCTCACGAAATACACTCAGCGCTCTCAGCAGTCGTATCATAAGGTTCTCATCAAAACAAGATCAAAAATTTAAAACTATATCAATTTGTTAAAACGGAATCAGCCATTAGATGTAAATCACGATGGATGCAATGCCATGTTGTTTTGTAAGAATAAAAGTAAAAGCGCGTTCCGTGTTTATTTTAGTGTTCTTTGCCAAGTGGTTATAGGAAAACTTTTGAGGTTACCTTTGTACTTTTTTATCCTTTTTGGGTCGAAAGAGTTCGCCGAATACATCGCGTCCTTAGGAACCGAAGCCAGAACATGAGAACATCCATCAGAAACAAATATTAAACACACAAATAAATGCCCTTACCAGGATTCCAACCCGGGACCTCCTGATTCGTAGCCAGGGTCCACTACCAACTAGGCTAGGAGGCCGGCGCTGGTACGGTACCTATCGCTATAATATCGCTTTATAATGTTTTAAACAGTTTTCAAGGCTAACTAGCAAAATATATTTTTAATTTTGTTAGTGCGTGGAGCAAGCCGACAAAATTAATTAGTTTTCACTCGTACGTTAGAGATACCCGCATCGCTTCTGCGATAGTTTTGCCGGATATGCCCGGGTACCCATAGTTACCGGCTCATTAAAACTTGCGGGTACCGTCGCTCGACCGACTTACCCGGTGAAAAACGATATATGAAATAAATGGGCTATGTGGATATTTATAGTAGGGCAAACCAATTTGTCAGTCAGTAAGAACCAGGAAAACTATACTCATCCTTTTCTTTTGGGTGCTAGTACTAGTGTAAGACAAAGATAGTATGATTCTCTCTGTCTAATAATTGAAATGAGACCTGCCGTGTCACGCCAAACTCCGTTAACTCGAGTTACATGAGTTACAGATAACCAGTCTAAATCGTCTTAAAAACCATTAAATATATATCTTCTAAAAGAAAATTTTGAAAATCTTCATTATTTACTGAGAAAAGCATATGGCTAACTCATGTAACTTCATTTTTTTGCCGATGGCGTCAGGCACAACTCAGTTAACTTGAGTTGTATGACTGACACAACCAAAATATCAACATTGTTTCTTAAGTTACCGGAGTTAGGCATGACTGCCCGAGCGCTTTGTTTATACGACAACAATATTGGTATAGTAAAACGTGTCACATTTGATCACGCGTATGTCATGTAACTTGACTTACATGACTTCGTGTGACCACTATAGTATGGAAGAGTTGATCATGCGAAATCATTTAATTCGAATAAAATGAAAACTATTCAATAATGCGAAAAAAAAATTAAAGGGCCTAATCTGTGACCATATTTCGTACATGTAGATTAGAAAAAATAAAAAAAATACGACGAACCGTCAACGATAACAGCATTTGAATCTTTAAAACTTTAAACGTAATTATCTCGAAACTCAACTTTTAAAGTTACATGAGATGCGCGTGACACGGCAGAGACAGTCCTTTGACAAACTATATGATATCACTAGCGTCTGCCCGCTTCTTTCTTGTGCACCGCGCACAATGATGATGATTGATAAATAAAAACCGGCTAAGTGCATGTCGCACTCGCGCACGAAGGGTTCCGTACCATTACGCAAAAAAGGGCAGAAAAATCACTTTTGTTGTATGGGAGCCCCACATATATACTTATTTATTTTATTTTGTTTTTAGTATTTGTTGTCATAGCGGCAACAAAAATACATCATCTGTGAAAATTTCAACTGCTAGCTTTCACGGTTCATGAGTTACAGCCTGGTGACAGACAGACAGAGAGACGAACAGCGCAGCGGAGTCTTAGTAATAGGGTCCCGTTGTTACCCTTTGGGTACGGAACCCTGAAAACTTTTCTATGTTCTTCCCAGGACGTCGAACTATCTCGTCGGGATTTTACCTTTTATTTCAATTACTGTGAAAAAAGTTAGTAACTATTTTGTACTAAAATGATTTTGAAGTTAAAAATTAAATATTTTTTTAATTAAACGTTTTTTAAAGATAAAGTAAATCTAGAGCCGATGAGACACAATTATGTTTATAATGCAAAAAATGTCGTGTTAACGTCTTTATAAAAAACTGATTTATTATACCGTGTTCACGAGAACTTAACGATATCGCTTAGCGAACAAGCTATTTCGTTCGAGGTGGCAATTTACTTGAAAATCGGACAAGTGCGAGTCGAACTCGTGCACGAAGGTTTCCCTACCATTAGACAAATAATTACGTTTGTTGGAGCCCCACTTGAATGTTTATTTTATCTGTTTTTAGTATTTGTTGTAATAGCGGCAACCGTCGAGCAACACCGGCTTCCGACACATCGGAAGGGAGGGGCCCAAGCGATATCTTACCGTACAAATCATTCTGCCATTTTTTACGGGGGGAAAGACGCACACAGTCGCACTTCTCAAACACTTACATACAAAATCCAATCTCTAATAACGACACAAATACATAGAAAATGACACCCTACACAGACAAATCTTGCACACCTCGATCTGTTTTTGTGTACGGACGAGTCACAAGTGGCACAACACGCACACTAACACATTTTCGTCGAAGAATTTTATTATTTTCTGAGAGATGAGAAGTCGGATTTGTCGCTCGACCGATCCGCAATTTGTACTGGGCGAGCAAAATCGATAAATCCAACAATTACATGAGACTAAACTATAATAATTGTGTTTAAATGTAATTAAACGTATGATATGTAAAAAAATTATTACATGTGAAATGTAACACCTTCTTTTTGTAAATTTGATGTCCCCGACCTCTTTTTACAACAAAAAACCGAGCAATTAGGCATTTTTTCTGCTGCTGTGTTCACTCGCGCGTCTGGACTCGGTCTAGTTGAAAATCCGTGCGCAACTAGTTTTATTACCCGCGCTAGATCAGTTGATCTTGTACCTAGGCAGAGGGGAAATAGTGCGAATGCCGTCTCCCTTCCGTGTTGCTCGAAGGCGGCAACAGAAATACATCATCTGTAAAAATTTCAACTGTCTAACTATCACGGTTCATGAGGTACAGCCTGGTGACAGACAGACGGACAGACGGACAGTGGAGTCTTAGGAATAGGGTCCTGTTTTTTACCCTTTGGGTACGGAACCCTAAAAACGTTTAAATAACGACTTTAACGCTGCTTATTTTTTAAATAAATACAGTCTTTTAAATTTTTTCCTGGGCTTGGGAGTGAAGCGATAATTACTGTGTTTATGCTGTGCATGAAAATAGCTCGATAATTAGGTTTTCCTCGTATAAAAACAAACGAGCGAAACGCACGATAACTAAATGACATCATTAGATGTCATACTGATATCAGTGTTCGTTCAAATTGGTCTCTAAGATTACGTCACATCTAATACCCTGGCCCCTATTTCACCACGGTGGCAAGTGTGACAATTGTCGACATCACTGTTACTGACGTCACAGGCCTCCATAGACTACGGTAACCGCTTGCCATCGGACGGGCGGTGTGCTGGTTTGCCATTAACAATTTAAAAAAAAATCCATTACATCGCCAATAAATAAGTAATTATTTTGCAAAGCTAATGACAATTGTCTCAAGAAACACGACAATTGTCACGAAATTCCGACACAGAACTCATTTCCTGTCAAGAATTACCGAAAGTTCTTTTAAATCTTGTGACATTTGTCAGCATCATCATCATAAACTGGGCAAGAGAAATACCTGTTTTTTTGTCGATATAATAAAGGTTTTTATTTTATTTTACAATCATGAAGGCAAACAGGAATACGGCCCGCCCGATGGTGAGCGGTAACCGTAGCCCATGAATGACTGTGACGTCAGCAACACTGACATTTTATAATTGTCGCACCTGTCACCGTGGTGAAATTCACCATTCGCGCCGTCATTAAAACTGCCGCAGTTGTCAGAATTCGTACATTCCCCAGATTTAATAGGTACAAAGTCTACATCTCTCGCCGACTAGACATTAGTAATGTCACATTACACTTTAATAGCGCGATATGTTACTGCTGTTTGCGTATAGGGCCGCACCGTGTACCAAGAGAGAGTTTTGGTACAATTTTTGGTTCAGATTACATTATTTTAGGCAAATTCAAACGTACACCTGACATCAAAATGTAGTATCTAGTTGTAGTAGTAGTAAACTCTTTATTGTACAAATAGACATAATAAAGATAACATAAAATTAATAAGAAGTACAAAGGCGTACTAATCCCTTTGAGAGATCTCTTCCAGTTAACCTTTGAGTAGATGAGAGGAGAGAGTGAAAAGAGGGTGACAAATGCAGCAAAATGTACAACAAGGTACCAGAAAGATACAGGATGTACATATGAACTTGAACTTGACACAGTGGGACACATTTTTTGTGACTTACTTAATTATTATATGTATAATATTACGTTCACTTGAGTGTAGAGGATATAAAATTTTAAATAAAATGAAATAAAATATCTGAAGAGAGAGTTTATTTACAACTTCAACCGGTATATAGCCGTAACCGGTACAACGTTTATCCTCCTAAGACCCAGAAGCAATTGTTTTGTGTTTGGAATTGGAACCCTTAGTTACACAATAAAAGTACAAAATAGATTTTGGAATATGTAAAAAAAAATTATACGTAAGGACTTAGGAGGTTAAAGTAGACCGGTACATTTCCACAGCTCTAACCACGACGTGTCTGGGCTCACGTACCGCTTACATTTGTTGCACTAATAATCTGTACGTGACGAGCAAGCGAGCGGGACACGTTTTTGGTGACACCAGCGTTTTGTTAGTGTTTAACAAATTTTCACATTTAAAGCGCGGTATGAAATCGTATCTGTTATTTTCATTTGTTTTGTAGTTCTTGCCTCGCCAAACTAAACTGTGGAATAAGCTATTACGACCTTCGAACCTTCAAGAAAAAAGCGTAGGTACTCCCATGAGCTGCGTTACTGTTGCGCCATTACTGTTACGCCATGTTTTTACTTGAATGTTATTTTTTTTTATTTTTTTTTTACACAAAAGGTACATGCTCATAAACAAAATACACAACACAATAGTTATGTATATAACAAAAACAAAATACACAACACAATAGTTATGTATATAATAGTTATGTGTGTTATGTAGTATAGTTATGTTTGATAATGTAATTATATTTACTTACTTGCTATGCCCTGACCGGTTACCCTAAACGTGCATGCACTTAATACACGATAAAACCTTAATGTAACCATAACCATGGTTCTGCAATAAATGAAATTAAATTAAATTAAATTACTGCTGAAGCAGGCGCTGACACTGTGGACTTTCTTGATAAAATGAGTGACGTTCATAGCCGCTCACTCATTTTATAGTCACTCATTTTATCAAGGAAATTGATATTGAATAGCGCTCGCGTCAAATGTCGCAACTACAACGCATAAAATGTTATAAAAAACGTTTCATACCGATTTCAAATCCTTTCCACCCAATCCCATCTTGCTGAAAACCTGACCAGAAATACCACGAAATACTCTCATTGCTACGTACCTACTCTTTGAGCTATGTGTTTGCAAAAAAAAAACCGTTCATGCATACCCAATAGAAATATCTCATCGCGATATTCCAATGTTTTCCTTTCAAACCCCTCGATAGACTTTTAAAAATGGAAATAAATCCAGTTCAAAGCCGTTCTGTTTCTATACGACAGAGATTTCACTATAAATAAGACCGCAGACAAAAGAGATACTGGAAAAAATAGAAAACTTTCAATTCTCCAGCGCTTGAATCGGCGATGTATTGTCCTCATGCGGTACTAAGGGTTTTCATTCGTAAACCGATTTTTATTTAAGTAAAGTACGATTCCCAGCAAACGAATTGGAGCGCATTTCATTTATACGGCAGCAAGCCGGTCGGCTCCCTTGCGACTCCATCGCTTCGGCCCTGGGTGGATTTCATCACCAAAAATTTCACCATACAAAAAAATATTTTTTTTAAATGTTTAATTTAACACGATTCTAGCTGGGTAAAGTAATAGGGGGCTGCATATTGAGGATATTTATGGTATTTATACAATCATTTGTGGCTTATATTTGAAGTTATCGCTTTCGGAAAATAAAAACGCAAGATGGTGATGACAATCATGGTATGGTAATGACTCTTTTATAGACGGTAATGACACTGCATGTACGGTAATGACGATTTGGGAACTAATTTATATATGCATTAAAAACGTATTAAAAAACATAAACTTTTTTTAATTGTAAGGCTTTAGAACTTTAATAAACATTACAAATAACATGTTTTTGAACATAAGACTAGCTACATAAATTATTTTTAGAAAATTATAAAAAATACATTTTATTCATATAAATAAATATATAACAAGTATTTTTATTGTATAATTTTAAATAATTTATATTCCGAAATAGGCAATAAATCAGCACGGCTTTAGGAAACATAAAAGTACTGCTACAGCATTAGCGCAATTTTCAGACGATATATGTCATAAGTTAAACGAAAAAAATCACGTAGTTGCCATTTTTATTGATTTTAAAAAAGCTTTTGACACACTCGAACACAGTGTGCTTTTAAAAGCTATGTTCGAGTGTGGCATTCGCGGCTTGGTTAACGACTGGTTTAAACAATACCTAACTAACCGCAAAATGATAACTGGGATCTTAAAGGTGCGCGGCGACGAAGCGCTGATAACAGGCGGCGTGCCAACCGGTTCTGTATATGGGCCAATAGGCTATATAATGCACGTAAACAGTATTGGTAGTATAGTAGAAAATTGTAGTATGTATATGTATGCAGACGATATGTGTATATTTTACGCAGACAAAGATCAGCAAAAAATAGAACAGTGCATACAATCGGATTTAGAAAACATAATAAAATGGTCACATGACAACGGTATCATTATAAATATGTCTAAAACAAAAGCTATGCACATATCGTCTACACATTATCAGAAAAACATTATATGTAAACATTATAATATTATAGGGCACACATACGACTGCTTACATAAACTAAAAGACAACTGTAATTGTAACATAATTGAGTTTGTTGAATCATATAAATATTTAGGGTTAATAATAGACAGGACATTTAACTGGAAATTACAAGTACAAGCATTATGTAACAAATTGAGATATATTTACGTAACTTTCCAACAACTTAAAAAATATGTAAATCGTAAAACCATGCGAACACTTTACTTTGCCCTAGTGGAATCACACATAGATTATGGATTAATAGCATATGGTCGTACATTTAAAACACAACTAGATATGATTAGAAAGCTACAGATTCGGTATTTAAAATTATTAGTTAATCCTAAACAGAAAAAAACTTGTAACAAAGATTATGATCAGCTGTTTAGATTGTGTAATATTCTACCCGTAAATGAAAAATTTAAGTTATTTGTAGCATCTCATAATTATAGTACAAAGTCATTTCCATGTAAAACACAGAATAAAGATAAAGTGACAAGAAGAAAACCTAAACTATTCTTAGAAAATTTTACTCCCATTAATTACTATGGAGAGCGGACGTTTCAATATTTGGTACCTAAAATATTTAATGCACTTCCAGAAAAACTATTTGCTAAAGAGATAAGCCCACATACCTTTAGAACAAGTGTTAAGAAATATTTTAATAGATATTTGCCCACAGGAACAGTAGAGAGGGGTCAACTTATTATGGAAACATATAAAAGTGGACCCGTCTTTGCTGGCCCTGAAGGCCTATAATAGAATAACTAGATTTAAATTTGCATGCTTAGTTATTAAGTTAAAATAATACAGCATGTTTATAATTATTTAACTGACACAAACATGTATATCAAGAGCTTTACTAACTGCCATCAAACTGTTTTGCAGTTTGGCAGTCCTATTTCAATGTAAAACATATGTACTGTGTCTTATGAAAATAAATAATAATAATAATAAATAATGCTTCCACTGTTTCAGGCCCTCGAACCAACCATCGACGTGACTGCGCAACGGCTATCGGATCAGGTGCGAGTCATCCAGCGGCTAAAGCGGTTGGATGACTCGACACTTGATCGGCTTCGCCTGGAGGCTCTCTCTACTCGCGCAGCTTCCACCTCGGTGCGAGACCCGCCCGCCACATCGCCGGATCCGGTGCCGGCACCCGACCAGGCACCGGAGGCGCCGCGGGTAGATCTCTGTGCCGACGAGGAGGAGTTCGCGCAGAGTGTGAGTAGTACAGCCAATGAGCAACTGAGGAGGACTTTGGATGAGGCGATTACGCAGTATCGCTCCACACCCAATACTAGGCCACGATTACCACGTTTGCCTATGAATAGACACAATCTAGCGCTAATGGGAGCCCTAAACGCTCTACTAGAGCCATATTTGCGGACTAGTAAAGATTTAGATGATACGCACGCGATCATGTATTGCGGAGCCATCGCGGCGTGCCGTGTTGCACGAGTCAAGTTTCCGGACTCTGAACGTGCACCTAGGACCGCCGGGGGTGCCCCCGCATGGCAAATACGGATCGAGCGACGTATCAGCTCTTTTAGGACTCTTATCGCAAAGCTGATCTGCTTCAGGGGGGGCAACAATCGCCCCCGAGTAATGCGCTTTGTAAACCAGGCATTCGCGGGGACGGATATCAGGCCCCGCGACTACATGGCCAACATTACGGAGCGCATCGACTTTCTAAAGCAGAAAGTCTATGCATGGGCAAACCGTATTCGCCGCTACAGAGAGCGTGTGGACCGATTCCAGCAGAACCGTCTTTTCCAGAGTGACCAAAGGAAGATGTACCGAAAGTGGGAGGAAACCAACCCTCGTGCGTCCGACTCGCAGCCACCGGAGGCTACTGTCATGAATGACTTCTGGCGTAGCATCTGGTCAGTGCCTGTCGGACACACCGAGGGGAGTTGGATGAGTGTTGTCGAGCGTGAGTGCTAGTCCATCGAACCTATGGGGGCAGTCACCATCAGCCCCGATGACGTAAGTTGTGCCATTCGCACGGCCCAGAACTGGAAAAGTCCTGGGCCGGATGGATTGCACAACTTCTGGCTAAAATGGTTCCGATGCTCACACTCCTGCTTGGCAGCACAATTTCAACAAGCCCTCGAGCTTGGTTCTCCCCCACCTTCCTTAACAACTGGTGTCACCTTCCTGCTCTATAAGTCCGGTAGTACCACGGAAGCGAAGAACTACAGACCCATCACATGCTTGCCTACACTCTACAAGCTCCTTACATCCATTTTGAGAGCAAAAATCAACGCGCACATTGTCGCAAACAATATTTTGGCCTCTGCTCAAAATGGATGTAGGGTTGGGTCCCGTGGTACTAAAGAGCTCCTCCTCATAGACATGACCATCTGCCAACAAATCCGGCGGAACAGGGGGGCCCTCTCAGCAGCCTGGATTGACTACAAGAAGGCCTATGATTCGGTGCCTCACTCATGGCTGGAGAGGGTCTTAGAGCTGTATAAAGTTGATACAGCTTTAAGAGCCTTTCTAAGCGCGTGTATGAGGCAATAGACCACAGTCCTTCGTCAACCAGGAGGCGGGGATGGGAGCCCTGGCCCGCAGGATTTTATAAGGATTGAGCGAGGAATATTTCAGGGTGATAGTCTGAGTCCTCTGTGGTTCTGCCTAGCTCTGAATCCTCTCAGTACCTTGCTGAAGGATTTAGAACTAGGTTGCCGGCTTCGGAGAGGGGGTGAAGTCATTTCTCACCTTCTGTACATGGATGATCTCAAATTATTTGCACCAAATAGCCAAGACTTGGTGGAGCTACTGAAAACTACCGAAGTCTTCAGTAATGCCATCAACATGGAGTTTGGTGTCGATAAATGTGCGGTTATGCATGTACAGCGGGGGAAAGTTGTAAATTCAACAAATTTACAACTTTCTGAGACAATGTCTTTCAGATCCATCTCTGAATCAGAAACCTATAAATACCTTGGCATGTCACAGTCGTTGGGTATTGAGGAAGAAGGTATTAGACGGTCGGTGAAGGAGCGCTTTTTCAGTCGGCTCACAAAAGTACTCAACAGTCTTTTGTCAGGAGGCAACAAAGTGCGCGCCTTCAACGCCTGGGTAATGCCTCTACTCACATACTCCTTTGGCATACTAAGGTGGACTCAGACCGAGCTGGATGCCCTGGATCGGAGGGTCCGACAGCTGCTCACCACTCACCGTATGTTGCACCCACGCTCGTCTGTTATGAGATTGTACATCCCGCGGAAATGTGGAGGTCGCGGCTTTCTAAACGCCAAAAATGTCCACAACCGTGAGGTGTACAATCTCAGGAATTATTTCCTCAACAACGAGTGTGGGATGCATTGTGATGTGGTGGCAGCTGACAAGGGCCTCACGCCGCTCTCCTTGGCGAACGAGAACTGGCGCAAACCTGTAGTACTAAGCACCGAGGACCGCAAGGCGGTATGGAAGGATAAGCAGCTACACGGGCGGTTCTACAAGGCCCTCACGGGACCCGATGTGGACCTGCTCGCGTCGGTGAACTGGTTACGATTCGGGGACCTCTTCGGAGAAACCGAGGGTTTTGCCTGTGCAATTGCGGACGAAGTGATGATGACGAACAACTATCGGAAATATATCCTGAAGGACGGTACGGTCGACATTTGTCGGCCATGCCGCCGTCCCGGAGAGTCACTCAGGCATATTATCTCCGGTTGTTCTCATCTTGCTAACGGCGAGTACTTGCACAGACATAACCTCGTAGCCAGAATTATTCACCAGCAGCTTGCCCTCCTATACGGCCTTGTGGACCGCGAAGTGCCGTACTACAAGTACTCACCTGCGCCAGTTCTCGAAAATGGTCGTGCCACGCTCTATTGGGATCGATCTATCATCACTGACAGGACTATTGTAGCCAATAAGCCTGACATCGTGCTGATAGATCGATCGCAGCGCCGGACCGTGCTCGTCGACGTCACCATCCCCCATGATGAGAATCTCGTGAAGGCCGAGAAGGACAAGTCCAGCAAGTACCTAGACTTAGCCCACGAGATAACCGCTATGTGGGATGTTGACTCGACGATCATTGTTCCTATAGTCGTGTCAGCGAACGGTCTCATAGCGAAGAGTCTCGACCAACACCTAGAGAGACTCTCGCTGGGTGGTTGGATCAAGGGTCAGATGCAGAAGGCGGTAATTTTGGACACGGCGCGTATAGTACGTCGATTCCTCACTCTGCGGCCCTGACCACCGGCAGCTTGGACCCTGCCCCGCTGCCGGCGGCACCCTAGGTTAGGTTTTTTATAATGTGTTTATATATTTTTGTTATGTTTTGTAAGTGTTTTTATATTTTACTTTTATACTCACATTGTAAAACCCTAACCTAAGACCCTAATTGAATAAAGAGAATAATAATAATAATGTATTCATTTATTTTTTTGGGTTTTTTCAATGTTAAAGGGCGGATTTCAAAATCCTGCGAAAACGTATGGTAAGGTCTTTATAAAAAAAATCTAGTAGGTTGTGCGAGTTGCAACTTTTTTATATGTTTTTAAGCACTATTATCTTCATGTTCCTTCAATTACCATCTCCAATAACTCAATAGTTTTTTTTATATAAAATGTTTTATGTGTCTAAAATCATCACCGTCTATCGGAAAAATCTGAACCATTTTGTTTGCAGTAAAAATTATAGCATACCTATCGTACGATTGCGATTTTTCTTTTACTTATATCTTTTCTATGTTGTTGCTTAACACATGAAAAAATATGCAATAATTCCTTCACCGAGAAAGTACATTTAAAAATTTTTAAAATTTTGTCACGAATATTCGTCAACACCGTCATGATAATGTCAATGTGAGCTTATCTCCGTGTATGAACAACGAAATACTGCTAAAGGTCCTTGCCCTATTTTTCACTTTAATAAGGAATGCCAAAAATGATTTCACTATAAAGTCTTATCATTGAATCGTGAGAAATATTACGAACAAATTTGTAAAACGTAGTTTGTCACAACAGAGCATCATCACCGTTATGCTTTGGTTTAAAAAAGTTACAAATGATATATTAGAAATAATTACTGAAATGAATGGTAAACTACATGAAGTTTTATTGTGTAGCATAGACATTAACCACTATTATTCGTATTCTAGAAATAAAAACAAGAAACTCTCAAATCGTCAACACCATACCCATCATCACCGGGAAAAAATGACGACCGGTGATGATTTCATGTGTATGGTGATGACGGTTCTCAGAAACTTTTCTAGTTATTTTGCTATAATTCATTATGAAATTAAGCTGTATGTTGGAAAAACGTTCTCTATGTTTTCTAACACTATATAATGTCTACCTCATAAATGTAGAATAAATGTAGAAGAAGATATAACTATTTCTTTCACACTAGAGGATGGTTAGTTTTTAAATAACATTTTGACTGAAGAAGGCAAAATTTAGGTCACTTAGAACACAGAAATGTTTTTTTTTTTATAATCTAATAATGTAAATCGTGCAACTTAGAGTCTGTAATTGCATGTTAGTCGTGTTAAAACAAAGTATTTAAACAAGCAACATATATTAAGTTTTAAGCGACCATAGGCTACGGTACTGGCTCACTATCGTGATGGCCTTATGTTTTTTGATAATATTATATTAATTGATGTATATAATTACAGCAATTAATAATTATACCATTGGGTAGTCACCGGACCCAATACATAACATTTTGTAACTTATGACATGCATTACAATTAGGGGTCTTGCAACTTATAAAACACTGATTATATATTAATGTTTAGCTATTAAACAACATATATATGGATTTAAATCATTATAGCAATTTTTAAAGTTAATTTATAAAACAACAAAAATACAAACTTATGCAATGAATCAAATTATCAAAAAAAATGTAATATATCATAAAAATTAAGCTCATTGGTAAGCCAGCAATTTTATAATATGATATAAATACTAAGTTATGCAGTGGATAAAATAAGATGCGGGTTTAAACTGATAATAAGAGTACAATATTGTTAATATGATTTAACATTGAAAAAACCCAAAAAAAATAAATGAATACATAAATTGCCAATTTCGGAATATAAATTATTTAAAATTATAAAATAAAAATACTTGTTATATATTTATTTATATGAATAAAATGTATTTTTTATAATTTTCTTAAAATAATTTATGCAGCTAGTCTTATGTTCAAAAACATGTTATTTGTAATGTTTATTAAAGTTCTAATACCTTGCAATTAAACAAAGTTTTTGTTTTTTTAATACGTTTTTAATACATATATAAATTAGTTCCCTAATCGTCATTATCGTACATGCAGTGTCATTACCGTCTATAAAAGAGTCATTACCATACCATGGTTGTCATCACCATCTTGCGTTTTTATTTTCCGAAAGCGATAACTTCAAATATAAGCCACAAATGATTGTATAAATACCATAAATATCCTCAATATACAGCCCCCTATTACTTTACCCAGCTAGAATCGTGTTAAATTAAACATAAAAAAAAATATTTTTTTGTATGGTGAAATTTTTTGTGATGAAATCCACCCTAAATCATATTAACAATATTGTACTCTTATTATCAGTTTAAACCCGCATCTTCTTTTATCTACTGCATAACTTGGTATTTATATCATATTATAAAATTGCTGGCTTACCAGTGAGCTTAATTTTTATGATATATTACTTTTTTTTTGATAATTTGATTCATTGCATAAGTTTGTATTTTTGTTGTTTTATAAATTAACTTTAAAAATAGCTATAATGATTTAAATCCATATATATATTGTTTAATAGCTAAACATTAATATATAATCAGTGTTTTATAAGTTGCAAGACCCCTACTTGTAATGCATGTCATAAGTTACAAAATGTTAGGTATTGGGTCCGGTGACTACCCAATGGTATAATTATTAATTGCTGTAATTATATACATCAATTAATATAATATTATCAAAAAACATAAGGCCATTACGATAGTGAGCCAGTACCGTAGCCTATGGTCGCTTAAAACTTAATATATGTTGCTTGTTTAAATACTTTGTTTTAACACGACTAACATGCAATTACAGACTCTAGGTTGCACGATTTTCATTATTAGATAATAAAAAATAAACATTTGTATGTTCTAAGTTCTAAGTGACCTAAATTTTGCCTACTTCAGTCAAAATGTTATTTAAAACTAACCATCCTCTAGTGTGAAAGAAATAGTCATATCTTCTTCTACATTTATTCTACATTTATAAGGTAGACATTATATAGTGTTAGAAGACATAGAGAACGTTTTTCACACATACAGCTTAATTTCATAATGAATTATAGCAAAATAATTAGAAAAGTTTCTGAGAACCGTCATCACCATACACATGAAATCATCACCGGTCGTCATTTTTTCCCGGTGATGATGGGTATGGTGTTGACGATTTGAGAGTTTCTTGTTTTTATTTCTAGAATACGAATATTAGTAGTTAATGTCTATGCTACACAATAAACTTCATGTAGTTTGCCATTCATTTCAATAATTATTTCTAATATATCATTTGTAACTTTTTTAAACCAAAGCATAACGGTGATGATGCTCTGTCGTGACAAACTACGTTTTACAAATTTGTTGACTTTATAGTGCAATCATTTTTGGCATTCTATATTAAAGTGAAAAATAGGGCAAGGACTTTTAGCGGTATTTCGTTGTTCATACACGGAGATAAGCTCACATTGACATTACCATGACGGTGTTGACGAATATTCATGACAAAATTTTAAATATTTTTAAATGTACTTTCTCGGTGAAGGAATTATTGCATATTTTCCCATGTGTTAAACAACAACATGGAAAAGATATAAGTAAAAGAAAAATCGCAATCGTACGATAGGTATGCTATAATTTTCACTGCAAACAATAAGGTTCATATTTTTCCGGTAGACGGTGATGATTTTAGACACATAAAACATTTTATATAAAAAAAAACTATTAAGTTATTGGAGATGGTAATTGAAGGAACATGAAGATAATAGTTCTTAAAAACATATAAAAAAGTTGCAACTCGCACAACCTACTAGTTTTTTTATAAAGACCGAACCATAAGTTTTCGCAGGATTTTGAAATCCACCCCCCTACATAATGTATAGGCTCATTGAAAAAGCAGGGTGACGTTCGGATGTTAACTGCTGCCATTTATTCGTTTGCCACAATACAATACACACATGTTGACAAAAAATAGAAACAATAACAATACCAAAATAAAAATAAAATAAAGAACAAGAAGCATCAATAAGAGGTAGGTTTGGTGTGTGCTTTGCAGCAAAACAAAACTGGCTCCACTCTTTCGGGTGAAGCACTGATAATTCTGCTAGATTTTGACGTTCATTCTGTCAGTCATTTTATCAAGGAAATTTACAGATACAGCGTCGGCATCAACGACGCTGCAGGAGTAATGCAGCTGCAGTTGATATCCGAACGTCACCTTTAGTTCACAACAGCTGCAATAAGAACAAATCAAAGAAGTTTACAAATACTTAGTTACTAAAGGAACGCTCACTCTTAATTCATATTGTTTACTTCATAATGACTTATTTGTTAGTATGATTTAGAAATTGCTTGCTATCGATATCGTTCGTAGGTTATCGTTCGTTTTTGCCCATAAAAAACCGGGTTATCAGGCTGATTCGAATGTACACGAACATCATAAAGGTATCTGAATGATGTCATTTAGCTATCGTGCGTCACGCTCACGCCAATACATGTACGGACAAGTACGAGCGAAAGGCACGATAACTGAATGCCATCCTTTAGATGTAGTTTTGATATCAGTGTACGTTGGAATCGGCCTGTCCCACTAATACGTTTGTGCCCCCCAAAACCGGACAGTGGTTCTCGCACAATTCTCACTCGATTAAAGATTAATTACAATGGTACCGCCGTGTCCCTCGGGAGTAAACCAACAGTCAAGCGATTCGTCTTCATTTGTCGTACAGCAACTACCATCTAATTGACTCGGCTTGCGATTCTTTCCACGTTTATTACCTATTTAATTGCATTCGTGGTTAAAAATAGACTTCCTTATACAGGGCTTAGAAGATTAAGTACCTGTATATTATGTATAGGTACTTATGTATTTATTATACACGGTGGCTAAAAAATAACTGCATTCCCGTTGCCAGGAAGGTTTCAGGATTATACTGAGCAACTTTTACTATGGTACCAAACCGGAAATCGCGAAAAAAAAATTACCCTCCCATAGAAAATGGACCAGCCAACATGTATGAAACTGCCGAATTTATTTATCGCGATTTCAGGGTTGATCCCATAGTAAAAGTTGCTCAGTATAATCCCAAAACCTCCCTTGCCACGAGAATGCAGTTATTTTTTAGCCTGTATTAATTAGTATACCTACGTATTATATGTATTCTAGTACGCATATTACAATATGTGAGATTATACCAATTTACAAATTCCCTAGTGTACAGTCAAAATCAAAGTAGCGGATGAAACAAAGCCCCAAAAGTATCTGCATAGACAGGTCCCGTTTAAAAGTATCTGTTACAATCTAACAGTTCCTCATATAGATACATATCTATTTTTGTTGAGTTATTAGAGAATGATAAAGAGGTAAACTTTTGACGCGAAGTCTGACCCGTTATTTTTGATGCTGACTGTACCTACCACTGACTTGTTAGCAACGAAACGTGCACTAAATAATGCATGTCCACCCATAAACATTTTATCCCACGTCGGGTAAGTGGGCCTCGATTTTTATGACGTACTCGCACATGCATCGGACTCGTTTTGCTCCGAAACTACACGCTAGTTATTTTTATATCCGATGAGATTTATCCATTACTATCTGGGTACTTTAGTAACCAGTACTAGTAGCCTCCCATAAAGATTAGAGTTTGTGGATAACCTATGGTATTAGATATCTCATCATCATCATCATCATCTCAGCCATAAGACGTCCACTGCTGAACATAGGCCTCCCCCTTGGACCTCCATACGTGCCGGTTGGAAGCGACCCGCATCCAGCGTCTTCCGGCGACCTTAACAAGATCGTCTGTCCATCTTGTGGGTGGACGTCCTACGCTGCGCTTGCTAGTCCGTGGTCTCCACTCGAGCACTTTTCGACCCCATCGGCCATCTTCTCTGCGTGCAATGTGGCCTGCCCATTGCCACTTCAGCTTGCTAATCCGGTGGGCTATGTCGGTGACTTTAGTTCGTCTACGGATCTCCTCATTTCTGATTCGATCACGTAGAGAAACTCCGAGCATAGCCCTCTCCATAGCTCGTTGAGCGACTTTGAGTTTTGAGATGAGGCCGATAGTGAAAGACCACGTTTCGGAGCCGTAAGTCATCACTGGTAACACACATTGATTAAAGACTTTCGTCTTGAGGCACTGAGGTATGTCGGACGAAAAGACATTACGTAGTTTCCCGAACGCTGCCCAACCGAGTTGGATTCGGCGGTTGACCTCTTTCTCGAAGTTGGACCTACCTAATTGGACTACTTGTCCTAGGTAGATGGACGAGTCAACAACTTCAATCAATCAATCAATCAATCTTTTTTATTGCGAGAACATAGTTGAATTATAATTATATAAGGTGATAACATTTTTAAAAGCGTCTTATGTTCTACCAGAGAAGGCATGCAATATAATATTTACAATAAGCTATTTACAAGTACAAAAACAAACTAACAAATCAATATATACACTAATGTCAAAAAATAATAGAAAATCAAATGTCTAAATATTACACAAAAATAAATTACTTGGTCAAATCAAAACAAATAGGTACGTAACAATTTTATAGTATTAAGTTTTTATGGTTATTAGGATCTTGGCAACTAAATATTATTTACTAAATAGTCCTTTACGGAGTAAAAACATTTGTCTAGCAGCCATTTCGTAAGTGTTTTCTTGAAACAATTTGTAGGACATTCTATGATACATTTAGGCAGCTGGTTATAAATTTGGATAGCCATACAGAACGAGTTGTTTTTGTGAAGCTTAACTCTAGAACTCGGCAAGAATAATTTATCTTTGTTTCTAGTGGATCTTGGATAGAAGGTACTCTGCTTTTCAAAATATCAGGATGTTCTCTTACAAACAAGCACATCTGTTTGATGTACAAGCATGGAAGTGGTAATACTTTTATTTCTTTAAATAAGGGTCTACATGGTTCTAAGTAGTGTGTGTTACAGACGGCTCGTACACATTTTTTTTGTACCAAGAATGCATCATTAATATCTACCGAATTCCCCCAGATAATCAAGCCATAGCTAAGTAGAGATGACACATAACCGTGATAAGCAGTTAGTGCTACATCTCTAGACGAGGTTCTGCTTAACTTTCTTAATGCAAAGACAAACTTTCGAGTACCGAGTTCCCAACAGAGACTGGGATGGGCACAACATTGGCATTTGACATAAGTTTCGTCTTGTCCATGTTAATTTTCAAGCCCACCCGTTGTGAAACTCGGTTGAGGTCATCGAGCATAGGGATTGCAATCCGGTCCGGCGGATCCGGTAATCCGGCCGGATCCGGCGCTTTTTTGGAGTCACCGGATCCGGTTAAAATCACCGGATCCGGACCGGATCCGGGAAAATAGAAAAAAAGACCGCACACAGGACCTACTGTGCGTTTTAGGCGAGATAAAGACGACGGATAGAAGAAAGAAGTTAAACAGAATAAAGAACGAATGATAAAGTCCAAATTTAGTAAAATAAGAAGATATTTAATATGACGATGATTGAGAACAGAAGAGGATTTTCTCTTCTTTCATGTTGGTGGCACAAATCGGCACGATACGACGCTTACTTAAATACTTAGAAGTAAAAATTAAAGGATGGAGATGTCATGGAAGGCATGTACAACGACCGGTCTGGCTTAGTGCTGGGCAGTGACCCTACCTATGAAGCCGATGGTCCTGGGTTTGAATCCCGGGAAGGGCATTTATTTGTGTGATCAACACAGATATTTGTTCCTGAGTCATGGGTGTTTTCTATGTATATAAGCATGTATTTATCAATATACTATAGGTACGTATATATATCGTCGCCTAGTAGTACTACCCAGCTAGCTAGTACCCATAGTACAAGCTTTGCTTGGGGCTACGAGTAGGTCGATCTGTACCTATAAGATTGTCCCCAAATACTTATTTATGGATTATTTATTTATTTAAGATTTAGGCTATATAACTATTTATAAGCAAGATAATATTGGAGCGCATTTCATATAATTTTGGTTAAAAGTAAAATATCTTGTTACTAGAATGGATGTCAGCGTTACAAATAATTCCATCAAAGAACAGTTACGAAAACTTGTCCTTTCAAGGAGTTCCAATTCCCATCCCATAATTATCCCATTAACAGGCTTTGGAATCTAATCTAATTTATAATTAAGTAGGTATATTGTAAACGTAAATTTGAGCAGAATGTGAATGATTAAATATAATAAAATTAATTAATGACTTAGATTTCAAATTTTATTTTTAAATTGAGACTGACATTGTGACACTTTTTAATACTTAGGGCTCAATTAGACGATGCAATGTAATGAAACATTGCGGTTTTTGATCGGTCGGTTGAATTGGACGTAACCAACAGTCCGCAATCAATATAACTAAAATCGCATGCGAGTTCGCGCGCCGTCTTAATCAGCACTTAGTTTTATTTTATTGTTAAAAAGTTATTTCTTATTAACTTCAAATATTTGTTTTATGAATACATTTGTAACTTGTAACCTTTGTTTCTCATATAACGCATAAAACTTGAAAAATATGTCATTTAATTAACCTTAATATCCTTATACCTAACCGGATCCGGCCGGATTGAGGCTAAAATCCGGCCGGATCCGGCCGGATTGAAAATCAATCCGGTTTGCAATCCCTAATCGAGCATCATGCTGAGTTCCTCCATCGACTTTGCCATGACTACGATATCGTCGGCAAACCGAAGGTGAGCGATGTATTCGCCGTTGATGTTGATGCCAAGTCCTTCCCATTCCAGGAGCTTGAAGGCGTCTTCCATTACGGCAGTAAACAGTTTCGGAGAGATAACGTCTCCCTGCCTTACGCCTCTTCGCAATGGAATCGCCCTCGTGCTCTGCTCCTGTACTCGGACCGACATGGTGGCGTTACTATACAAACACTTCAACACTTCGATGTACCGATAGTCAATATGGCATCGCTGAAGAGACTCAAGCACCGCCCATGTTTCCACCGAATCGAAGGCTTTCTCATAGTCCACAAACGCTAAGCATAATGGCAAGTTATACTCTTCGGTCTTCTGTATGACTTGCCGCAGCGTATGGATGTGGTCTATGGTACTATAGCCTTTTCGGAAACCGGCTTGTTCGGGAGGCTGGAAGTCATCAAGTCTGTGTTCGAGACGGTTCGTGATGACCCTTGAAAACAGCTTATAGACATGGCTCAGAAGCGTGATGGGTCTGTAGTTCTTCAATAGGTTGTTATCACCTTTTTTGAAGAACAGCACCACCTCGCCTCTATTCCATGTTTCAGGCGTTATGCCCTCGGACAAGACGGAATTAAAGAGCTTCTGGAGGACTTTAAGTACCGGTGTTCCACCCGCTCTCAGAAGCTCTGAAGTGATTCCGTCTTTGCCCGGCGCCTTGTTGTTCTTAAGCTGCTTCAGGGCCATCCTAATCTCGTACAGACTGATGTCCGGGATATCTTCGGTATAATGTCGGGACAGCTTGGCTCTTGGATCTCCTAATAAGCTGTCAACGGGCTTTGCGATCGAAGTGTATAGCTGTCCATAGAACCTCTCGATCTCACCTAAAACCTCCGCTTTGCTCGACGCTATGCTGCCATCTTCCCGTTTCAGCTTTGTCAGCTGGCTTTGCCCAATAGACTATACTAATAGAGACTAATAGAGATATCTATTAATAGGTAATACGGGTTACACAAAACCGTATCAAATCATACACATAAACCTTCCTCAAGAATAACACTATTGATAAGTGAAAACCGCACAGAAATTCGTTCAGTAGATTTTGAGTCATTCTCATTAAATTCTCATTTATTCTATTCTTAAACAATACAATCATTGTGTCAGAAATCACATTAAATACATTTTATAAATAACAACAATAAACCATTAATACTAATACTAAATAACAATTAGTTCATCGCAAACATACATACAGACACACAAACGGACTGCCGCGGCGGGGGACTTTGTTTTATAAAGAGTTAGTGATTAGTGATTGACAGTGACAGCACCCTCTTCAAGACCGTAGTGGTAATATCGCTGCAGTGGCCAATTGCCATCCGAGTGTCACGTACTTTAATACCTACGTCAACACGTAATTTTTCCTCTTCTTTTCCTCGCGTTATCCCCGAATTATTCCACGGCTCATGGAAGCCTGGGGTCTGCTTGGCAACTAATCCTCAATTGGCGTAGGCACATGTTTTTAGGAAAGCGACTGCCATCTGACCTTCCAACACTAAGCTGGGAAAACTAGGCCTTATTGGGATTAGTCCGGTCTCCTCACAATGTTTTCCTTCACCGAAAAGCGACTGGTAAATATCAAATGATATTTCGTAATAGGTTCCGAATGCTCGTAACTCATCTCCTTTCCTAAAAATAATTATAATAATCAGTAACAAACAACATTTAATTGCTTATAGCAGTGAAAAATACCTTACCTCATAAATATTAAGTGCATCTAGTTTAGGAACTAACTAAAAACTTACTTAGTTAACGTACAGTCGCCATCAGATATATCGGAGCGGCCAAGGTGTTCACAATATCTGAACACGCGCTCTAACGCCCTGACAATAGAGGCGTGTTCCGATATTTGTGAGCACCTTGGCCGCTCCGATATATCTGATGGCGACTGTACCTCCTGTACAGGAAATATTCATATTCAAGAGATAGACTTACCAACAAATTGTGCGATAGCAGCTAGCATTCTTAAATGACATATGTGCACATAAATTCAATATGACGTCAGTCTTTTTACTACTACGACATTCACGCAAGCCAAAGACGAGTATATAATAAGGCTTGACAACTGAAAAAGTTTTACACGCATAATAAAATAATAATCATAAGTGACATTCAGAAAGTTATCCAGCTTAGACACAAATTAAAAGTGGAAATATTCACTGTTTTGAATCCATGACCACCGGATCGCTAGCCCGGTGATCTTCCATCTAAGCTTCCAAGACCTTACCGAAAACAGCGAATATTTCCACCATATATGAGCCTTAGGGACGCCCTAGCGACATGTACCGTATGAGTGTTATAGATACGTCATAATTTTCAATAACAAGTTCAAAATGCATTTTCAATGTTACCTACTTGATGTTATGGACCATTTTATGAATCAATTTTATTCGAAAAATGCCTTACATCATTTTGGGATAGGTTTCAAACTGCTGGATTCGATTTCCATCAAACATAGCCAAGAACCAACACAACATTGAAATCGGTCCAACCGTGGATAGCTACGATGCCACAGACAGACAGACAGACATTGGTGTCAATCATTTAAAACCCCTCTTTTTGCGTCGTGAGATAAAAACGTTTTGACACAGTTTTATGTATATCAACAACTTTACTATTTATGGCCCTTCGTTTGATCTTTTTTCGAATCCAATTTATCTTCTTCTTCTTCCTCGGTCCCTCATTGCTGAGGATCGCGACCATGTATGCTACGTCTCCACAGTGTGCGATCATAGGCCATATGGGTCACGCACTGCATGTTGCCGCCAACCACCCTCTTCACAGCATCAGACCATCTCGTGGGTGTTTTTCCTCGCGCTCGCTTGCCCTCTATTTGGCCCGAGATAATCTGCCTTTCTAGGACGTGCTTTCCAATCGTGTGATCCAATTTACGAGTATGGGCATTTAAAAATACGAAAATAGGTTTTTGCTCCATAAACTTATAACAATAAAAAAATTGAAAGTTTTTATTTTTAGTCGTCCGTGCATAAACTAAATTCCATGAAAACTTCAAACCAACTTAAAGTGTTAGCGAATGCGGAATTTTGCAGTTCCTAATAGGATTGCGGTAATTATTCAAACTAAGTTCAGTTTTGGTAGTTCTTTGTTCAAGCTGCTTAGCAACTGACGCTCCCGTCCGTGTTGTTCCGTGTGTGCTTTTGAACATAAAAAAATACAAATGAAAGACACAACTTGCAATCGAGAACTTGTGGGAAAATACAAAAAAGCGGCCAAGTGCGAGTCGGACTCGCCCATGAAGGGTTCTGTAGCAGTAAGTAACATAATAAAATTGCGGTTTACGATTTATGACGTATTAAAAAAAACTACTTACTAGATCTCGTTCAAACCAATTTTCGGTGGAAGTTTGTATGGTAATGTACATCATATATTTTTTTTTTAGTTTTATCATTCTTACACACATTTTACCGATTTGAAAGTGTCTCTCGCGCAAACTATTCAGTGTAGAAAAAAAATGATATTAGAAACCTCAATATTATTTTTGAAGACCTATCCATAGATACCCCACACGTATGGGTTTAATGAAAAAAAAATATTGAATTTCAGTTCTAAGTATGGGGAACCCCCAAAATTTATAGTTTTTTTGTGAAAATCTTAATGCGGTTCACAGAATACATCTACTTACCAAGTTTCAACAGCATAGTCCTTACTTAGTTAAAAAAAAGTGGCTGTGACATACGGACGGACAGACAGACAGACAGACATGACGAATCCATAAGGGTTCCGTTTTTTGCCATTTGGCTACGGAACCCTAAAAAGGCTTTCGCCTAAGTACCTATATGTAAATAGTGTACCTACTTATAAAACTAGGGTTAGGAGTACGCTCTTTTTTTGAATGTTTGAAGGTTGTTTCGGTCCGGAAATACCGCAGGCGACATCATTCCATAGTTTAGCTGTGGGAGGCAGGAAGTTTCTGGGGAAACCCCAGAAAATCTCTCAGCAAATGTGGCTGTTCCTCTGTGGGTGAAGACGAAAATTTGGGTTGTTGCTAGGAGGCATGATACTTCCTTTTTTTGTAATGGCTCCTCTACACGATGGGCCAACGCCGGCCACTCCAAGGGACGCATTTATGCGTTAGAGGGAGCAAGTGATATTATCTCATTCTACCGCATGGCTGCGTCCCTTGGAGTAGCCGGCGTTGGCCCATCGTGTAGAGGAGCCATAAGAATATCTAAAGATTTTGTTAAGCCCTGTGTTCATACCGAATTATTGAGTTTTAGAATAACATATTGCTATTTACAATTTAGCAACAATTTAAATAAGCTATTGACTCTACAATATAGAAAAACTAGAATAGAAAAATAATGCCTCGATGCTGTAAATCGTGAAATACTGGTTCAGAAAAACAGTTTTCAAACCACGAGGGAAATTAAAATTATTTTATACTGAAATGTATTTTCAATCGAATGAGATTGATATGGATTTTATTTAGATTCAAAAACGATAGATATACAGGGTGTGGCCCGTAATAAGAGCAAAAATTTCAAATATACATCCTTTAACTAACCAGGGATTAAGTCCGAATAGTTTCATTTAATTTTTATTCTTCCACGCGTTATCCCGGCATTTTGCCATGGCTCATGCGAGCGTGGGGTCCACTTGACAAGTACATAATTAAATGAAAGAATTAATTTAAATTAATTGAAGTGAAAAAATAATGTTCTATCATTTTCTAACAAAATAAGGAATTTTGAACCATTTGGTGGTAACTTTGGATACTCCAAGGAATCTCCAGTTTGGTTTTTTGCTCTTATTACGGGCTACACCCTGTATACACATACGCACTAGTCCAGTACGTGACCTAGCCTAGTCAGAATTTAAAATGTATTACAGCCAACGCCTGCACGTTTGAGCCAGACTATGATTAAGGTCATGCTGGTGACCACTGTAAGGGTCCAAAGTTACACGTTTTTGAAATATTCGTAATATACGTCATGGCTTGCCCTTCGGCACACTTCATAGGGAATATTACGCAAAACTCTGCGTAGAGGGCGTCACTAGCACAATCACAGGGCCTACCGCGAAACACGAAAATCGAAAGTTCGGTTTCTGCCTCTCTATCACTCTTGATCGATAGAGAGGCAGATATCGAGAGCCACCCTGTAAGCAAACCGCCTTGATGCATCAATGTCATAGTGAAAACTTGTCAAAAAACTGTTTAAGGCCTAGTATGTATAAGTTACTCTATAGTTTACTATGTGCACTAGTGCTGCACTCTGGCGGCAAAACATTGCAGTAATACTCCCTATTATCTCTAATCTAAGCGACAGCAGCTTCATTATAAATCCGTGACTCTTACACATAAATACTAGGTGACATTGTGGATAACCCGTCTAGGATAAGAAAATTATGTGGTCGAACAAATAAAAGAATTCTTATGATTAAGAATATACAAAGGAATGTCGACCTAAAAATAAGGCATAGAAAGGTGAGATTCCTTTATCGTGATTGCAGACCTTCTGTGACTAGATCTTATGATATGATATAGGGCCGCTGATATAAGTGGTAAATACGTAACAGCTGGAGGTAGAATATCTTTGCTCGAAGAAACCGGTCAAGTGCGAGATTTTTTTATGTGGAACGAGAATGAAATGTATCTAAAAAACCCGTAGAGGTCGGATCAAAAACTAAGTAATTAAGGCCGACTCACGCTTGACTCACATTTCTAGTAGGTTTTATAGATTAGCCTTTATAGAATAGAATAGAATAGAATAGAATATCATTTAATCAAGTAGGATTTTACAATCGCTTTTGCATCGTCAAAGTACATTATAAATTAATTAAAATTAAATTAAAAAATAAATAACAGCTTACAAAATACAAAATTCAACAATTACAATTTACTAGTGATAATACATTTCATAACAATTAATTCATTTATTAATAGACGGCCATGCGTGTTTATCATTAACATAATCTTCGACTGTATAATATGCCTTATGCAGTAGATTAGTTTTGACATATTTTTTAAGTCTAGGAAATGGTAAATCCAGTGCCTCCCTTGGTAATTTATTGTAAAACTGTATACACTGTCCTAGAAAAGAATATTATAGATTAACCATATCCGTTTGTCTGTGTTTCCCATTTGGGTTCCATCAATGAAAGTTTACTATCTACAGGCTTGTTTATTGACCGAGCGTTAGCGAAGATCTCCGTATCAGCTTGGGCGAATGTTTTCATGTGTCCGGATATTCATCTTTATGAAAATTCGTTCCACGTGTAAAGCCTGAAATTGACTTTGGATTAATTTTCAAGAGCAAAGAGAAACAAAGTATCATGTTATACCAGAGGGTATTTTGATAAGAAAGATCAAACGCTTAACTTTTCAAGTTTGAGAGAACTCATACATAAATTACATTACGAAGTATAAATATGGGTTTCAGTTAACGAAAGTCAACGACCGCTTTAAAACGCTTCTCCGTACAAACGTAGTCCTCATATTCATATCTTAATAATAATATTATAAAACATGTAAAACATTGTTATGGCAGGTGTCCGACCTCTCTACAATAGCCCAGTCTCATTGTCCACCCAAATTTCAATCTATAGACCGGTATACTGTTCACTTTTTCTACAATAGTTTCAATGCCTGCTGAGACCGGTTCATGGGTGTCTATTGTTGCACCTGTGAACGGGTTCCAGCAGGCGTTCTACATGACAAAAAAAAAATTATAGAAAATATTATTACACAAATCGATGTATTGTAATTACAAGTATGCACCTTCGTTTGTTTTTTATTAACTTTATAATTATTATAAGAGTGGGAGCTAATTGCTTTGAATTTATTTTTCGCTCCTATCTCTCTAGGTATTTAAATAAAAGTAAACAAAATCCACCCTCCATTGACTTAAGCCAGTACAGTCGCCTTCAGATATATCAGAGCGGCCGAGGTACTCAAAAATATCTGAACACGCACTCTAACACCTTGACAATAGAGGCGTGTTCAGATATTTCTGAGCAGCATGGCCGCTCCGATATAGCTGATGGCGGCTACAAGTCCGGCGTTCAGCCAAGCCGTGTGTATGTTTTATAACCGTATTTACCCTTAAAAGCTCGGTCGTAAACGAGTAGGTACGTAAATATTGCAACGGCCCGAGTGAGTGATTTAAAGCGATATGTTTATTGTACACATTTACTACATTTAGTATACAGATTTATTTTATTCTAGTAGTAAAACTGCCCCCGCCTCCCATAAAATACTATCGTACTATACTCTGTATCTTTACGTATTTAAATAAAAGTAGCTCCTTAAGCCAGTTGAGGGTAGATGAAAACATTACAACAAATAATGTAGGTTAAAGTCAGGTCGTTCAGTGACTGATCTAGGCGATTTTGTATTTGGTTGGTTAACCAATAAATGTTATAACTACCCGAAAATGTGCAAATTGTTTGTTTACTTTTATTTAAATACCTAAAGATACAGAGTATAAATTGCCACCCCCATGGGTCTTTTGGGATAAAAAGTATTCCACGTTCTTTTCCAGGCTCCATCATATCCACCATAGCCCCTAGACCCATATGGTCGAAAGATTCGCTGGTTCTGGATGAGGTTTAGGTGGCTCAGTTGGTAGCGCGCTGGAGCATCGATCCAGAGGCCGTGGGTTCTGTTTCACCCAGGGCAATACATTTTCCACTTTTAAATGTATTCTAAGCTTAATAGCATCGTTTGCAAACGTTTCTGTTTGTTAAAAATTCATTACTACTACGATTAGTTAGATAACCTGTTGTTTACCCATTTATAACAGACACTACCAGTATTTTTTTGCCCATTCAGATTACATTGAAAATAACGTGTGTTTTTGCACCATACCTCAACGTTTCAAAGCGAGGAGTCATTTGGATACTGACATATATTTGAATATATGCATGCCTAATACGTTCCAGCATTTGTACTTGCTTAAAGATACAACTAACAGGTTGAAATATGAATTTATTGGCATATAAACGAATGTTAACCGAGCGTAAAGAGAAGAGTCGTGGAATGTAATGGTCCCCATACATTACAAAAAATAATGAATTAGTTTTTGCTGACCGAACTCTCTGCATCTAAATACAGGGTGTCCCTAGCCATTGGACAAAGCTGAAATGTACACATGCATTAGGGTATTTAGAACCAGTATACAAAGTATCATAACAATCGGTGTAGCGGTTACGAAGAAATTAACAAATTAGGTACGATGTTTTTACTTTGGAGCAACCTGTATGTGTTAGTAGCTCCTGAGGTAATAATTAATAGTATGCAATTTTCTTCGACCGTTCTGATTATCTTTTTATTTATGACATTAATAAGATTCTGACTTTTGACAAATGTCATCGTTGCCGCACATTTTCAAACAAATTGTCAAAAGCACTGCCAATGATGAATACAGTATGTTAATTTTTGTTGTCGATTATTGGAAATAACTTTGTTTGATAATTATTTTTTTTATCTTTTGTTCTAATTAAAAAAATATTACCGTTAGAGCATTTCTGAGAAGTAACCCTACGTGGGATTTCAGGGTTTGTCCAATGGCTAAGGTCACCCTGTATATGTTTGTTTGACTGAAAACTTTAGTCAGTCATCAGCTGTATAAAGCAAGACAACATAATGTCAAAACAAAATATTCATAGAAATTAAAAGTGGAAAAATTCGCTGTCTTGGATGGGACTTGTGACTTGAACCCACGACCACCGGATCACCCGCGCGGTGCGCTTCCATCTGAGCTACCAAGACCTAAAAATCCGCAGTCTTGGGTGGGATTTGAACCCACGACCACCGGATCGCTAGCCCAGTGCTCCTCTATCTGAGCTACCTACCTTGCCCAATACAGCGAATATTTCTACCATATATTAGCCTTAGGGATGACAGTGATTTTTTGCCCTATTCATTTGTTTCTAAATAATAAATAAATAAATATTATAGGACAATTTTACCCAGATCGACCTAGTCCCACAAAGCTCAATAAGGCTTTTGTTGTGGGTACTAGACGACCAACGATGGGTGGGAAACTAAGTTTAAAAGCATCGTTCGCAGACGTTTAGTTCTAATCTGTTTCTTGATACAAAATTAATTCAAAATATTCATAGTTTGAACCTCCCGTGCAAGGTTGACCAAATGTTTTCAAGACATTACAAGATGTCAGTCAAATACAAAAGTAATTTAGCAGAAAGTTTATCATAAGTTTTAGCTAAACCTCGTGTATTTCAAATGAACCATACATCATAAGAGGGATCGCGGGGACGTTGTTCTGACAGGATCATTAAGGACGAGTGCGTCTGACAAATCACTTGATATTATAATGAAATTATTTAGTTTCTTGTACGGTATGCTAATAGAGTTATGATTTTGCGCTTGGAGTAAGCAATATAATTTAGAGTACATATTGTAGTGAATAAAAATTGAGGATTTAAACTAGGATTCTTAAAGTCTTAAATTGTAGTGAATAGAAATGCAGGTTTGGGTTATAATGATGATAGCTAAGTTTGTAGTATATTAAGATTATCTTCTCCAATGCTTTTAAATATTCAATAATAAGTGCCGGATAAGGCTCGCAGCAAAACACTAAACTATTGGGAGTACAAGAGCCTCTTGTTGCTTCAACCTGGTTATGAGAGTTAGGCAAGGGTGCTATAAAGAATAAGGCCAAATATGTAACATGCAATTTAATCTATAAATCCGGTGAAGGACCCTATGTACATGGCACACTGCGAAACACAGGCGCTGGGAAACAGACAATGCCCCGACCGCTAAGGGGCGGATATTAATATGGTCTTAGTGTCTAAAAGGTACGATCGCGAGACAAGGCGGAACGCGAGATTTTGGCCAAAATCGAACATTAAAGTTAGTGCACTCACAAATCCGGCGCAGGGTCGTTATCCAACGTGGCACTGCTGCTGGCCGTAGCAGGCGCGGATGTAGTTAGGAGGCGGCGGTCGTTCATCGAGCCCTAACTTCGTTAAGTCAAGGCGAGAACAATCCGCGGCGGCCGGTACCTTGCGAGTAAGACCGCATGAAGAGCCTCGGGATCGTCAGGCGGCGCTCTGGGTCGTCTGATGCACAGTCTGCAGGTCGGAACTGTGCCCTACGGCTAGGGATGGCGCTGGTACGCCACGCCGAGGAGTTTGATGGCAGGCGGTTACCGTAGCCTATGGAGGCCTGTGACGTCAGTGACAGTGATATCGACAGTTGTCGCACCTGTCACCGTGGTGAAATTGGGGCCAGGGTGTCAGACAACTTTTGGCGCGTTGTTTTACACGCTGTTTTTGATGCCACCACCACTTTGTTTGAGTACCTACACTCAAACAAAGTGGTGGTCACAGTGAAGGTGCTGGGGTACAAAATGAATGCTGATTTTGAGGCTCGTTGAGGGCCTTTCCACGCTGCGTTTGCGGCGCTTGGTCCCCACTTAAGTACCTTTTGTTCGTCGTTCGTCAGCCCACGAGATACTTATAACTAGAAATAACATGCTTACTACAGTAAAATATTTGTATCAAAAAAAAAATTCTGACATACTTAAAACTGATTCAGTTCATAATTTAGTTTTCGGTGAAGGAAAACATCGTGAGGAAACCGGACTAATCCCAATAAGACCTAGTTTACCCTCTGGGTTGGCAGGTCAAATCAGATGGCCTTCGCTTTCGTAAGAACTAGTGCCTACGCCAATTCTTGGGATTAGTTGTCAAGCGGACCCCAGGCTCCCATGAACCGTGGCAAAATGCCGGGACAGCGCGAGGAAGAAGAAGATATATTGCTGAGGATTTTTGCGATCGAGTTTTGCACTAGATGACAGCACCGTGGCAAGAGGTCTAGCTGTCATAATCCACCAATCATGTTTAACCATGGTAGGTCTATAGTCACACTACTCATCATCATCTGATGAGTAGTGTGACTATAGACCTACTTAAAAACACAAATCAAACTATTTGATAAAATAATACAATTTGTTCCCCTATTGTTAAAAACATCGAAGCTAAGCACAAACTCATATTTTATCCCCAAGAGCGTAAACAAGGCGAATGCCGCCAAAAACGCTAATGTGCTAAAATAAACGGCAAGTTGCTGGGGGCGCCACATCTGCTCCTGTTAGTGTTTGAGCTAAGCGTGTGAGTGTGGTACTATGTGGAGTGGAGGTTGGGCGAGATTATTGTGAGTTACTTTTGACTTCACTAAGTCAAAAGAATATTATTGCATCGAAGATGGCGGCACGATCTTGACGTCTTTCGGAAATATTTGCCTAATATTGCCATAGATCGTGGAAGAAAGAGATCCACTGCCGTATTCGAACTTCAAGATATTCACAAGAGACGACACGTACTAGATCCATTCTAGATACCTACGTTATAGTTTAGATATCAACTAGTTCTCTTTTGCAGCGCAATTCGGGCAACCAATGTCACTTTTACGTTAGATAGAGTAAGATATCTATTAGATGTGAAATGGATCGCTAAGTCATATCCTGTGGAAATCGTTCAACAGTATCTCCAGAATCGAGCAAAAGTCAACTTTGACAGGTTAGATCTTAAACATATCGTTATCGTATCTTGGTGATGTCTAAAAGATGTCTAATAGATGTCTATTTCAAAATCCGAATCGGGCCCCCAGGCCTTTGCCCAGCAGCGGGACACAACAGGCAAATAAAATAAAAACATAATAAATAGGTAAATGATATAGACCCTGCAAGGGCGCAGCTATCCCAAAGGGTAAAAACAGGACTGTAAGATTATGCTATTTTGGTATTAAGAAAAGGTAATAGGGTAGATATTTGCTGAGAGGGTCGAATGGATTTACCCGAGTTTGAAGTTAAGCGACACATAAATGTATTATCAGCCGAGAACCGGTAGTAGGCGCCTTTAAATCCGAACGGTCAATAGACTGTGATCTTCTTACTTCCACACCTGTGCAGGTCTCGAACCTCCTTGTGAGGTTTTCTTTGTTTATGGATTTTATTAGCTAAAGAAAACGAATCTTAAGAAATAGGTGTAATGTAAAGAGTAGGTACCTGGTATTTAAGTAAGCCGCTAAGCTTAATTGGAATTGGGCGGGACATGTCTGCCGTATGCATCCGGATCGCTGGGCCAAATTGGCTACCAGATTAGCCAGGACAGAAGCAGACAAAAAAAAACGATGGCGGGATGATCTCGACGTTTTTCGCAGCGACTGGCGGGAACATGCACCAAACCGTGATGACTGACGAAAGAAAGGGGAGGCCTTTGCCCAGCAGTGGGACAAAAATAATCCATAAAAAAACAGCAGAAATAAATTATGGTCAGAATGGGTTAGGTTTAGATTTTTGCTGACCAACTTTATATTTCTGCTGACCAAAACATAAATTTTATGCAGATCAGTTAAATCATACACAAATTAAAACAAATATATCAAAATATTGAAAGACCATGCATTCATTTATACAATATTTCAACTGTAACTATTCAAGTTCGACTAACAAAGCCAATCCATGGAAGTAGGTCATAGTTTTGTCTGTATATATCTAGGCGATCAGGCCACAAGGGAACGTAGAATGTGCTGATCGGACCAGCTAATTGGAGGACAAATACGTGTCTCACGGACTGTAATTTCAAATTTGCACGGCTATTTTGACCATAAAAATGTCGAATGTGACATACAAATGTTGACACAGATAGGAGGTACACCAGCAAATGAATCGCCTGATAGTAAGCAATCACCATTGCCTTGGGACACCCGTACCACCATAGGGGCTGTAAGTGCGTTGCCAGCCTTTGAGATGGGTGTACGCTATTTTCTTGAAGGTTTCAAAGTCGTAACGATCTGAAATACCTACCATAGGTTAGGTTTATAGCATAGTTTAGCTGTGCTAGGCAGAAAGTTTCTGGAGAAACGCACAGTTGAGGATTGCCAGCCATCTAAGTGGGTGATGTTTATATTACGGATTTCGTCTTAAAACTAAGTATTTAGTTAAGTACTTCGTTTTTAAGCCAATGTTTCTTAGTGCTTGCAATAAAACATTACGGGCAGAATGCCAGCAGTAAGGTGAACGTCCCATACAACCATTTCCAGTCGCCGTTACGACGCGGTGTTGACACATCTTGTGTCGACACCGTCTGTTTCGGTCACAATTCCAGTCGCAGAGTCGTCGCCGTGTCGACACAGTTACCAGAAATGGGGAAGGGTCGACACATGACACAAAGTGACATAAAGTGTGGTCGCCGTGTGCACACATTGTTTCGGGTTGTGCACACATTGTACTTTATGCCAAAATCATTCGTTCATTCGTTCATTTTGTTCCTGTCAAATGGAAACTGTCAGATGGAAAAATACTTAAATAAAAATAAGTGACATTAATACGCCATCTCTAAAACGGATTACAAGACGTAATTATATATTGTTTGCATTTATATTACAATAGGACTTAAATTATTATGGGGAATTAAACTGCTCGAGTGATTTGATAAACTAAGTGTAATATAATCAACGCGCCACCACATTGTTTTAGTTTAGCCGGAAATGAAATTGTTTAATGAAACTATATTATTTGAATCATTTTTAGTACTTCGATGCGTATACTATACTTAAATAACAGAAATAACGCTTTACATACTACGAAACTTGTTAATTATGATGTATAAATATGGTTTAAGGCTGAGAAATATTGCAGTCACAAAGTAGTTGCAATGTTTCGACTTTGTGTCGACTCTGTGTTGACACATGACACGCGCTGTCAAAAGTAATAACAAAGTTACTGGTATGTTACTGGATTTGCAAAATGGCTCCTTGTGTTGATTTGTTTTCAGATATTCTCAAAGTGTAAAAATGCCGTGGTCAGAGATGGGCATTAATCGATTAACTGTTTATTCGACTAATTAATGACATAAAAAAAGTTAATTCTCAAATTTTAATCGCGATTAGTTTAGTCCACCTAACATAGATTGAAATTGAATTAATCTGAATATTAATCGAATAAATTATCGATTAAATCTCGATTGAAAGTTGACAGGGGGCCATTTTTGTACGTAAAAATAATAGAAATGTCTTGCATGCAGATGGTAGCAAAACACTTTGTCATAAAAGTCGAGATGGGTGTCGATATATAGGTTTTAGGGAGTGCCGATTTCGAAAATAATGACCATTTTGGAATCCGAAATGGCGGCCATGCACTGTGTCATAAAAGTCGTCATGGATGTCGTTTTATACGTTTTAGGGGGCCCCAATTTTGAAAATGATGACCATTTTGGAATCCAAAATGGCGGCCATGCACTATGCCATAAAAGTCGTCATGGGTGTCGTTTTATAGGTTTTAGGGGGCGCAGATTTCGAAAATGATGACCATTTTGGATTCCAAGATGGCGGCCATGCACTATGTCATAAAAGTCATCATGGATGTCGTTTTATAGTGTAGGGACACATATATGTAGTTAGAAATGCTGACGACGCATTCGAGATGCAAGCCGCGAGGCGCGGGCCTCGCCAGTTGTCCCCCGCCTTGCGACCTGCCCGGTAGTTCCCAAAAGCGTAAGCGCATACGTAAATTACTGTAACAGTTATTGATATAATTGACCTTCAGTGTTAACAATTTGTGAAACTCAAAAAATAAACTTTATTGTGGTATTCAGTGGTTTTAAATTGACATTTCCATACTTCTGATCCCGGAGTCATAATAGTTAGTATTAATACCATACAAATTGGTTACCCCGACAACGGGGCGCACAAAGACTATAAATATAAACTTACAGTGCAGTGAAAAGTGAAAGACAATTTTAAAGACTGTGTAGAAAATCGAATTTGTTTTTAACTGCGTATCGGGGGCAACTCACTTTGCGGGAACTAGCCGGGGCAGGGAAACAAAGCCATTACGAAAATGGCAAGCGGTGCTGGCGGAGCACCCGGCGTCGCTGAGCAGCAGCCACAGCAGCCGTTGCAGCAGCCGCCGGCGGGCGCGCCGCCTGCAGCGTCGAGCGAGAGGACCGACGCGCAGCTGGACCTGGCAGCGGTCACAGTGGCGTCCAGGTTGCCGGAGTTTTGGGCTGATCAACCTAGACACTGGTTTATACAAGTTGAAGCTATACTAAACCCTCAACATCTCAAGGATCAGGCGAGGTATGACCTAGTTTTAGGGAAGCTCACGAAAAGTGCGATAGGGCAGATTACCGACCTTCTGCTACAGCCACCAGTTACTGGCAAGTATGAAGCCCTCAAAGAAAAGCTTTTGGCGATTTATGAAGATTCTGCTAAGGCGCAACTGCAGAAGCTCCTCAGTGATATGGAGCTGGGTGAGCAGAAGCCGTCGCACTTACTCAGGAAAATGCGAGACCTTGCTAGGGGTAAAGTGCCTGATCAAACGTTATGCATATTGTGGCAGAACCATCTACCTCAGGCAGCACGAGCAGCAGTCGCCGTCGCCGACAGCCAGAACTTGGATAGCCTGGCTGCGATTGCGGACAAAGTGCTGGAGGCGGTTAGGCCGACTCCACACGTAGCAGAGGTGCAGGCGTCGACTTCGCGGGGCGGAGTGACGCAGTCCCCGGAGATGGCAGCTGTCCTAGCTGCCTTAGAGAGACTCGAAGGCAGGATTTGCGGGTTGGAAGAGCACTCGAAACGTTCGTGCCGTGGCCGGTTCCGGCAGAGGGGAAGATCTGCTTCCAGGAGTGGCATGCGACAACGTTCTGGATCGCGCGGAAGGAGCAGCACCAGAAGAACGCCTGATAGCCCAGACTGGCTTTGTTCATACCATTTTAGATACCGAGAGAAGGCGCAGCGTTGCGTTCCACCGTGCGCCTGGTCCAGAGGTCAACCTGCGGGAAACGAGTAGGAGTACAAGAGGTGGCGGAAGCTTGTACAACTCCACCGTCACACCGCCTATCCGTGACAGACTCCAACAGTGGTTTTCGTTTCTTGGTGGACACAGGTGCCGACGTTAGTGTCTTACCAGTGAGAAACAAATATTCAATTGGTGAAAGTGTGTGCAAATTATACGCCGCAAACGGTTCCGAAATCAAAACATACGGTTTAAAAACTCTAGAACTCAACCTTGGTTTAAGAAGAGCATATAAATGGACATTTATTATTGCCGATGTCAGACAGCCAATTATAGGTGCAGATTTTTTAGTTCATTATGGCCTTCTTGTAGATTTGAGATCCAAAAAATTAATAGACAGTTTAACTTGTTTGAGTGTAATTGGAACTATTGAACATTGTTTTAATCCATCGATCAGAGTTATTGACGAAAATCACCCTTTTCATGACTTGCTAAGTAAATATCCGGATATTACGAAACCTGTAAATTTTAGAGAACCACCTAGTCACAACGTTAGGCATCATATTGAAACCAAAGGACCTCCGATATTTGCTAGAGCTAGATCACTTCCCCCAGATCGTTACAAAAAAGTTAAAGAGGAATTTAGAATAATGCAAGAAATGGGCATCTGTAGGCCTTCCAAGAGTCCCTGGGCAAGTCCGCTGCATGTCGTTCCAAAAAAGAACGGCGAACTTCGCCCATGCGGAGATTATAGACGGTTAAATGCAGTTACTAAGGCAGACAGATATCCAATTCCGCGAATTCAGGATTTTACATACATTATGAACAACAAAAAAATATTTTCAACGTTAGACATTAATAGGGCTTATCATTTTATTCCCGTGGCTGAAGAGGACATTGAAAAAACCGCCATTATTACCCCTTTTGGCTTATTTGAATTTCCGAAAATGAGTTTTGGATTGAAAAACGCAGCCCAGACTTTCCAGAGGTTCATGAATACCACAGTTTTTCCAAATTTTGACTTTATATTTGTGTACATTGATGATGTTCTCATAGCTAGCGAGACAGAACAGGAGCATGAGCGACATTTGCAAGCCGTTTTCGAGAGGCTGAGCCAGTTTGGAATCACCATCAATGTGTCAAAATGCTGTTTTGGTAAGTCGAAGCTGGATTTTCTAGGTTTCGAGGTGTCAACAGAGGGCATTCGGCCGTTACCAGAGAAAGTGCAAGCAATAACGAACTACCCGAAACCCGAGACCGTCCAAGACTTACGCCGTTTCCTAGGTATGGTAAATTTCTATCGTGCTCACTTACCGAACGCAGCATCTTACCAGGCAGAGCTTAATAAGTACCTGCACAATAGCAAGAAAAGGGACAAAACAAAAATCCAGTGGACTGCAGAGTCAACGGAGGCTTTTGAGAAATGTAAGCAAAGCTTAAAAAACGCGGCTACTTTGTCTCATCCTCACGTCGATGCTCCCATGGCACTCATGTCAGACGCTTCTGATTATGCGGTTGGCGCAGTTCTTCAGGTACAGGTAAAAGGTACGTGGAAACCCTTAGGCTATTTCTCAAAGAAATTGACCACTGCACAACAAAAGTACAGCACTTATGACAGAGAACTTTTAGGTATTTATCTTGGAGTCCGATATTTTAGGAAAATGTTCGAAGGACAACCCTTAATCATTTTTACAGACCACAAACCTCTTATCTACGCATTCAAAAATGTAGATAACAACAAGGAAACGCCTCGTAGAACCAGGCAGTTGTTATTTATCAGCGAATTCACAACCGACATACGATACGTAGAAGGTAAGAACAATATTCCTGCAGATTGTTTATCGAGAATAGAAACCGTTTCCTGTCCCACGATTCTCGACTACGGTGCAGTTGCTGACGCGCAAGAACATGACGAGTATATTTCCAATGAAACATCGAGCGAAAACAACAGATCGCATTTCAGAAAGGTATTTTTGCCTACAAGCAATAAGGCAATTTATTGCGAAACTTCGACTAGCAATATTAGACCTTATTTGCCTAGCGCTTTTAGAAAGATAGCCTTTGATTCAGTGCATGGTTTAAGTCATCCAGGGATCCGCACTACCAGAAAAATGATTGCTAGTAGATTTTTCTGGCCAGGAATGAATCGTGATGTAGGACTATGGGCAAAATGCTGTCTGCAATGTCAACGAGCTAAGGTAACTAGACACACTTTGTCAGAGTTTAATGAGTACCCATCCGTCGAGAGATTCGAGCATGTCAATGTGGATATTATAGGACCTTTACCCACTACAGCTGATGGATATAGGTATTGTGTTACAGTTGTAGACAGGAAAACACGTTGGCCGGAGGCTTTCCCTCTTAAAGATATTACTGCAGAGAGCGTAGCTAAAGTCATTTATGATGGCTGGATAACGCGTTATGGGTGTCCAGTAAAATTGACCAGCGATCAAGGGAGACAATTCGAAAGTAGTTTATTCAGTAACTTGCTTAAGATTCTAGGAGTCAAAAAGCTAAGGTCTACACCGTACCACGCTCAGAGTAATGGCATGGTCGAAAAGTTCAATAAATCATTAAAAACGTCATTAAAAGCTAGTTTGGTTGATAACTCATGGATAGATCAGTTACCATCAGTCATGTTAGGTCTTCGTGCAGCGCTGAGAAGCGACAATAGCGTTAGTGCCGCCGAGATGACGTTCGGGAGAAAGCTTCGTTTACCAGGTGATTTTTATGATAGTACTGGTACAGAGACAGGTGACGACGATACTCTCGTCGACCGGATTCGCAAAACTATAGGTAAGTTTAAACCCGCTTTAAAATCACACAGCAGTTGTAGATCATTTTTTGTTCATCCCGATTTGAAAACATGTACTCAAGTTTTTGTCCGAGACGACACAGTTAGACGTCCTTTAAAATCCCCGTATGACGGTCCATTCAAAGTTCTCAAGCGTTTCGACAAAGTCTATAAAATTAAACTTCCAGATCGTGTGGTTAATATCTCCATAGATCGTCTTAAACCGGCGTACATATTGAATGACGCTAGTGACATAGAGTCGGATCAGCCGACTACCGACTCTACTGACATTACCGACGGACAGACTAATTTGAACCCTAAAAGTACGGACGTACAGCCCATCCCTCGAACGACGAGAAGTGGCCGAGTCGTTCGTAGACCTATTCGTTTTGATGTAGAATACCCGTAGGTCAAGTTATACTGGTCGTGTAACTACAACTAGTTAGGCTTAGATGAATATAACAGATGTCTTAGCAACAAATGTTATGTTCATGTTTAATTTACTTATTTTGTGAATTGTTTCTAATAATTGTATTGTTGATTTAACGATGTTGCGTAAATGCAATCAGGTCATTTTAAGCGCACGTGTAACAACATGCCTAGGTATATTTTTGTTTAGTAAGTCATTGCACAAGGAAAAATTATGACAATTAATTTGCAATTTAATGATATTTCGGGAATATAAAAAGTCGTAGTATCAATTCGATTTCATTTCTTGATAGACATTCACCTATTACAATCATTATTTTCAAGATGGGCTATGCTCAAAGTAAACCTGCTAATAACGAAGTTATCGCTCAGGCCCAAGTGGTGTCAAACGTTACTCAGGTAGAGACGCGATTGAATACCCTATCAGTTATATTAATCGTGGTAGCTGGCTTGATAGCCATAAGTCTCCTTTTTGCAATTCGTCGACTTTGTGTTAAGAAAACAAGACGTTGGTTACGGAAGGAAATGGGTGCAGCGAGTTTGGCAACTCCGGTGGTTCGGGTTCAGACCCTACCACCCCAAGCAGTCCAACCAACTACGGTGTGATAAAAGTGTTACAAACATAAGATTTTCCTTGTGCAAGTGAAATACCCTTGTGTGTAAAATGTGTTAGTTAAGGAGAACTACAACTTTCGAATTTTTGTCAAAATTGTATGTGTAAATTTAATTAGGTAAACAAATGTTAATTTCCAGAAGATAAATATTTCATTCAGTTTTATTGTAACCATATTATTATTTTACAATATGAACAGTGTAGCAACCGGTATGAATTCTTGGTATTGCCGCCCGGTCGACCCGTGAGACGCAACGTCAGCAGACGGTTGCAAGTTACAAGTTTAAAGTCCGACATCGACAGCGATACAATACCAAGATATTCATACAGGGTGAATTTTTGTTTAACCCAAAAATTGGGGGGGGGGGGCTACTGTAGGGACACATATATGTAGTTAGAAATGCTGACGACGCATTCGAGATGCAAGCCGCGAGGCGCGGGCCTCGCCAGTTGTCCCCCGCCTTGCGACCTGCCCGGTAGTTCCCAAAAGCGTAAGCGCATACGTAAATTACTGTAACAGTTATTGATATAATTGACCTTCAGTGTTAACAATTTGTGAAACTCAAAAAATAAACTTTATTGTGGTATTCAGTGGTTTTAAATTGACATTTCCATACTTCTGATCCCGGAGTCATAATAGTTAGTATTAATACCATACAATAGGTTTTAGGGGGCCCCGATTTAGAAAATGATGACCATTTTGAAATCCAAAATGGCGGCCATGCACTATGTCATAAAAGTCGTCATGGGTGTCGTTTTATAGGTTTTGGGGGGCGCAGATTTAGAAAATGATAACCATTTTGGATTCCAAAATGGCGGCCATGCACTATGTCATAAAAGTCGTCATGGGTGTCGTTTTATAGGTTTTAGGGGGCGCAGATTTCGAAAATGATGACCATTTTGGATTCCAAGATGGCGGCCATGCACTATGTCATAAAAGTCGTCATGTATGTCGTTTTATAGGTTTTAGGGGGCCGCGCTTTCGAAAATGATGACCATTTTGGAATCCAAAATGGCGGCCATGCACTATGTCATAAAAGTCGTCATGGGTGTCGTTTTATAGGTTTTGGGGGGCGCAGATTTCGAAAATGATAACATTTTCAATTTAAAAATGGCGGCAATGCACTATGTCATAAAAGTCGTCATGGATATCGTTTTATAGGTTTTAGGGGGCGCAGATTTCGAAAATGATGACTATTTTGGATTCCAAGATGGCGGCCATGCACTATGTCATAAAAGTCGTCATGGATGTCGTTTTATAGGTTTTAGGGGGCGCAGATTTCGAAAATGATAACATTTTCAATTTCAAAATGGCGGCAATGCACTATGTCATAAAAGTCGTCATGGATATCGTTTTATAGGTTTTAGGGGGCGCAGATTTCGAAAATGATGACTATTTTGGATTCCACTTTTATGACAAAATACGTAGCCGCCATCTTGGATTATAAAATGATCATCGTTTTCGAATTCTGCACTCCCTAAAACCTATAAATCGACATCCGTGACGACGCAAGTTATCTTTATTTTCAGATCTAACAAATTGCTACAGAATACAAAGGACAAAAAAGAAGCGAGGAGGTAATGAAACAAGCAAAAATACAGATGATTCCTCGACGCAATTGGGTGATTCTTAAATTGTGTCCAGATTTTTTTTGTCATAAAAGTTTTTATTTTTCACATATTACTCTCACAAGTTCCGTGACATTTCGACCTTGTAATTTTTTAAGTAAATGTTTTTGTTTATCTATGAGGATCTCACTAGAATAGTATAATCAAGGTATGTTTATATTTGATGAATGAAATAGTAACGCAAAAAAAATATATATTTGTGTCTTATATTCCTGCCGAAGACTTTTATTTTACCTTTTCCTTCTACACAAGTTTGGCCAAGTAATAAGAATTTAGGGCTCTCAATTTTATTTTGACTTCTACAACAGTAAAGCTACGAGGCCATGTTTGGTATCGTTTTCGTATAAATTCGCAGTACCAAATTTAGTTAAGGTATCACATTGACACCATTCCGAAGTAAAAACATATAAACTTATTAAAATACTTTCTTTTAAACTCCTCTTCACGCTTAAACTGCTGAACAGTTTTAATTTAAATTTGGTACACATATATTTTGAGTCCCGAGACAGGATATAATAAGTTATCTCAAAAATCATCATTTAAAGGTGTGAAATGAGGTGTAGGGGGGAATTCAGAATTGACTTCTTGAAGTTAATACTGTTTAAGTTTAGGTTTGAAGTCATGTTTTTTCATCATTTTTAACTAAATCAAAGATGTAGACCATCCCAAATTTCATATAAATCGGTTCAGCGGTTATTGATTTCCCGTACAAATTTCCACGCCACTTTTCACAAGATGATTTTGGTTATAAGATCTATCCTATGTCCTGTTCCGGGACGCAAACTATTTCTATACCAAATTTCAACGAAATCGGTTCAGCGGTTAAGCGTCAAGAAGAGTTTCAAAAAAAACCGGCCAAGTGCGAGTCGGACTCGCGTATTAAGGGTTCCGTACATTAAGTCCGACTTGCGTTTGACTGCACATTTCTAATAGGTTTTCCTGTCATCTATAGGTAAAGAACTATTTTGTGTATTCAGACGGACATACATACAGACGCACGAGTGATCCTATAAGGGTTCCGTTTTTTTCCTTTTGAGGTACGGAACCCTAAAAAGATTTATTTTTATTTTGTGGAATGGTGTCAATGTGATATCTTAAATGGATTCAGCACCCCAGATTTATACGAAAACGATACCAAACACGGCCTAGCACCTTCACTGATATAGATATATCAAGATAAAATTGAGAGCCCTAAATAAACTTTTAAGAGCGGATATCTCAAAAACTATTCAACATATCGAAAAAATTGATGGAATAAACTTGTAACAAATTAAATTAACTTTCATTTTGTATAAGTGGCCATGTCGCTGAGATGCATAGTTTCCGAGATATAATCGAAAAACGGGAAAATGGGACCTTCAAAGCCCCCTCTCTCCCCCCCGCTCAAGGGCTACGGCCGGGGACTTTTGATATGTTCACCTCCTAACTTGTCAAACCGAGTTACGGAGTCAAAAATTGTGTTCCGAGCATTTCCCTCTACAACTTTTGGAGCATTCGTTGCCTGACCTAAGTAGCTTATTGAATTTCTTTAAAAACTTTTCTGTAAAAGGTTGACGGGTGTTGGGTGTTTATATGGTTTCGGTCGATTATTATCATTTGCATTGCCCATGATAACTTACTAGAATTACGAGCACACGAGACACTAATAGTAGTTTGACAAACCTTGGTTTTCAAGAGGTATTTTATATTGACATTTGCTGTCACAAATTTGCTGTCAGATTTAGTCGCAAACCGCACGCAAAGTGCCCACAAATGTGTCGACACCTTGTTACGGAAAAGTGTAGACACGGCGACGACACTTTGTTTCGAAACAATTCTAGACACATTGTGTGGACTCTGTTACGACACATCTGACATTTAGTTACCACTTTGTGATTCTGCGACTGGAATGGTTATATGGGGTACCTACTCGTACCATGCGACATGCTAATGCCACAGGATAAATAATAGTACTACCGTATCGAAAGGACACTTCCTACAAAACCGAAGTTTGACAGCGATTCAGGGACGAATCATGATATCCCTTTCTTTTTTTATTTTTTTTTATTTATTCATGATACACTAAAATACATTTTATAAATAACATAATAGTATGGCACTATAGTCTAATGTATGGCACTATCCCTTTCGGTTATTTAGGGTTGTCAAAATTCAAGTGATTATCTTATCTGTGGTCGTGCACGCAAGACGTCAAGTGGTGCCAACCCTAACAATTTTTCGGAGCAATGCTGAGCCGAGCGGAGCCGAGTTTGCCCGAAGTCAGGAGTGTCTCCCCACTGCTAATGCCCAATAGACGACACCCTGCTTTCATCTCTATTGACATGTACTGGGACCGCGTCGAGCACCAGTAGGTACGTTTACCTTATAGTAAAAAAAAATGAAATTTTATATAATTTCGTACCCTGTCACAGCGACAATCAGAATGAACTAGAGATGCAACGGATAGTTGTTTGGCCGGATACCGGATACCGGATATTCGGCCTGACCATCGGCCGTATATCCGGTATCCGGCCGCCGAATATTTGGCCAGCGGAACTATACCTACATTTCGGTTTTTTAGGTGCGCATTCTGCAGGTTTGACCTGTTTCCTAGTGAACGTTCGCGCGGACACATTTCTAGGTTCGAAATGAGTGCGCGTGCAAGTCAGTGGAATGTTTAAATTGTTTAAAAATAATAAACAAGTACGACTATGACCGTGTCTGTTTCTTAAATCCAATTTGTTTACTCCAAAATCAAGCAATGTTACTATCCGGTATCCGGCCGGATAGTAGGTGACTATCCGTTATCCGGCCGGATAGTAGGTCACTATCCGGTATCCGGCCGGATAGTAAATTAATGGCCGGATAGGCCGGATACCGGATAGTAACTGAATATCCGGTGCATCTCTAGTATGAACTCAATAGGGACCTCATACTATTGTCACTGTGACACGGTACGATATGATACTGAATTTAATTATTTGACCATATCCAGCCGCCGGATACCAGGTCAAATCTAGACCGGTATCTATACGCAGTTTACTTCACCAAAGACCTTCACAACCGGATATTTTGCAGTATTTCAGAATCCCCTAAATCATAAATAACGTTAGCAAAACCACACAAAATAGCGTTTGACGGCCCTATCAAGCGTTACCTTATTGCTATGTAAATCTATGAAGATGCTTTACAAAATTCTGCAGCAAAATTAAATTTAGTCGGGTCGCGGACGTGAACCGGGGGGTATTCACAACACCTACAGTATGGCTACCACCAGTTTTGACATTGACAGATACGCTCGCGTCTACGTAAATTACTTTCTATACATCTCGCTTGCACTAATATGCCAGTACGAGCGAGATGCATAGAAAGTAAGTTACTTAGACGCGAGCGTATCTGTCAATGTCAAAACTGGTGGTAGTGCTTCAGATGTAGTGCATAATTTTTTTCTTCGTACTTTCTCGGAAGCGTTCGTATTTGTCATGCTACTTCAGTCAACCTCAGTACTTTTTGTACCATGACTGACTGAAATAGCAAGACACGTTCGTACGTATCTGTGAAAATACGAAGGTAAATAATTAGTAAATTTCATTCGATAGCGTGACGGCCGTACGCGTTTGCGTTAAGTCTCATTATGTATTGGATTTTGAACAGCGCGCCAAGCGGAACGTTTTGGAAATTCAAAAGCCCATACAAAATCAGACAACGCAAACGCGTACGTCACGCCACGTTATCAAATGAAAGGACCCCGGACCTAAAGTATGGAAAATGTGGTTTCAGTTAAATATCTTGAGATTTTGATATGTTATAGATTTTAGAGTCTTGAACAAAAGTCTCTAGGGGTGCACTGTTTCCGAGTCCCTTTCAGAATTTCGACTGATTACACGACTGCCCAAACAAAAAGAGTGTATTGTTTTGTACTAGACTCTGAAATCTATAACATATCAAAATCTCAAGATATTTAACTGAAACCACATTTCCCATACTATAGGTCCGGGGTCCTTTAGCCATAATTGTGTGTTTTTAGTTTTAAGATATATTTTGTAATAATATGTATGCTAGTTTTAAGGTATTTATCTATGGGCCAATAGTTGCCTGAAAATAAATATTTTCATTTCATTTCATTTGCACTATTAGGGGTACATGTGGATGTGCTTTATGAATAGCTGTACCGTCGTCCGATGCTCGCCATGTCCGCCAGCGCAGTAAGTCTTGTTATGAAGCTACCGACACAGCTTATGAATCAGTAAGCTCACATTTTACAAGCTTTTATTGGGAGAAAAAAGATAAATAAGTATATAATTCCTTGCATAGGCCACAAGGATGATTTATTCATTTCATGATCACGGTAATTAAAAAAAAAACAACGGCTTGCACTCCGGGAGTGCCGGCAGAAGTGAAAACTCAACGACATTGTAACTCAAAATATTAATAACAGGGCCATATAGTACAAAATGTCTGCAACACTATGTATAATTGAGGTTAACGCCATCTAGCGTTGTATCGTCGCATTACTTGAAACCCCTAAGCACATCACTGTGAGTATTAAAGCCAGTTTGAGGGAAACTCACTAGATGGCATTTAAATAAAAAAACAATGACATTGTCCGTCACACATAACATAACGTCACGCATGCGCCCTGCGCCGCCTACATGAAACAGCAGGCTCAGGCATACATTTTCGCCGGGCGGTAGAAAGAGAGGAGAGACGCCTTACGCGTTACGCCTTAGGCTGTCTCGAGTTTATCATTTTTTCCCCACCTCAAAAAGTGCACAGCGCCGAGCTAAAGAAGTTTTCACTTCAAAAACATGATAAAAACTATTTTAGTGGATAAGTGCGCAATTGCAAGGAAAAATAACGCCTGGTGCGAACGATCAGTCAATTTTTACACAGTATTTAAGTATTTAAGATGCAGTAAATTCAGCCAGCAGAGTTTTTGAAAATAAATTACCGGTAATACGGTTACAATAAATATGTATAGCAATCTTGAGGCCTTTCTTTGGTAAATTCATAGATTCGAAATCTGATGAAGCTTTAGAACACAACGCATATCATCATGCGGTGCGTCATTATGAACCTTGTGGGAATGCACGAAGGTTGATTTTAATATCGCGATTAAGTCCCTTTTCAGTAAATATTAACACAATAACTCTGTCGCCAGTACAACGACTAAAAGTACAAAAATAAAAATGTAATTCCGGATAAACTTTTGAATAATTATAACAACGCACTCTCTCTTTCTCTCCGCCTAGACTTATCCCATCATTTGGGGTCGACGGGGGGTTCTTCGCCAGGACGCTCTGTCCCGGGTTGTCTCAGATGTGACATTTGCATATTTCATATCTTTGTTTATTGTAGCTATCCATGTTTGGCGGAGTCTTATAACACCGCACGCTCTGTATTAATCTGCACCACTTCACTATGTTTTGTTTTCATAACAACGAAATTACCCAAAATTATGGCCAGTTTAGAGGCATTCTGTGTAGTCATACACTTTATATAAATCACGTCAAGTTTGCTCAGCGCTGCACGGATATGGTGGTTGCACTTACGGAGTTGAGATAGAGGCAGGCGTGGCTCACTCCGCGATTTCGTCGCGTCGCTACAAGTACATGCGGCCCACGCCAAATTTGGTGTCTAGCAGTAGTACCTTAGTTGCCGCGCACCGCTACGGAACGGACGCCTGCTTACGCTGGCGCCACCTTGCGGTCATATATGTCGTAATAGACGCGTTTTGTTAGAGAATTAACCTTCTGTACCTAGTACTACATATCTGGGGACACGGTCGTGCCCCCGCCAAGACGAGACAAAGGGCAAAAGCCAGTGCATACCTTTTCTCGGCACGTTTCGTCGTATTTTCGAACCCTCGTAGTTTCGGCTTGAATAATGCTAGAGAGCTGATTTTTTTTGTATACTATGTAGTTAGTGGACTTATCAAAAACACGAAGTTTTATTAGGCTACCTATTATAATTAAAATTTTATAGATACTTTAATTTTCACTGTCCGAACCATATGAAATTCGTGTCATAGAAAATACAGACTACTTCCTGAAGGCTTATATATTATATATAAGGCTGAAATTTGGCATGTAAAGATAAGTCTGTATGCTAACACACATGGTGATGAGAAATCTGTAACTTTCACCCTGCAACCCCTTGAAATGGGGGTACCTAAAAATTGCTGTAAACCTGAAAACAATGGTTCCTGAAGTCCTAGAATCGTGAAATTTTGTGTGGTAGCAGTGATCGGAGTGCTAATAAAGAAACAACACTAAAAAAAAACGTTTTCGAAGTGCAGATTTGAACTAGCTCACGTAAACCAGCCAAGTAGCTCCCTCTATTATTGGCACTGTTTCTTGTCGTAAACTTTTCGAAACCTGACTTACCCACAACTTTAAACACAAAACACAAGGGAGGTTCTGTGAGCTGTAAAACCTCGCGAACATAGTCTAATTAAGTGTAGCCTATTAGAAGTGTAGCCTGTATTGATACTAAAATTGTTTTATCGAAATCTGATTAGCAGTTAAATTGTCTAAATGCGAAGGTCATTGGCGTGCACTTCGCAAATAAGTACATAATTATGTATTTGTGGACTTTGCAAGAACTATGCATGGTCCCTACAGGGTCCCTAACTCTATCCACAGAATAATTAATCCCACCAAAAACATTTAATGTAAAGTGTTGCCAAGACTAGACGCTTAAAGCTTTTACACTAAAAAGATATCAGATCCCGTAGTAGGTACCGAGACTTTTACTCTGTCAGTCCTAACTTTATAAGTTCTAACTGTATAAAGTCAACATCTTGGTCAAACAGTACGGCTTGGCCGTTTCGTTGCAGTCACATGAACACTCCCTCGGTGGACTTGTTGTACAAAGTAGTAACACAGGTCTTTCAAATTCTGAAAGTGTCATTACGGGATTGTCCATATCACAGCAACGAAACGGCGAATGGCTTTATACAGTTAGAACTTATAAAGTTAGGACTGACAGAGTAAAAGTCTTGGTACATACTACGGGATCTGATATCTTTTTACTGTAAAAACTTTATGCGTCTAGTCTTGGCAACACTTTACATGAAATGTTTTTGGTGGGATTAATTATTCTGTGGATAGAGTTAGGGACCCTGTAGGGTCACTTGAGTTACACGAAGTTAGCCGCCTCCATACAATCTAAGTTACCCTCTCATTTTAAAACTAATAAATTAGAGTACAGTCACCTGCAATAATATGTTACTCTTCGAAGACCGCAAAAATATGTGACACGCTCTTATGGCTCTATAATATACTTGAATGAATTGCAAGCTAAAGTACAGTACCTATTCATAAGTATTTACTGTATTTTACTTAGTATATATTATATTGATTGAGTTCTTCGAGATACCAACACGTCGTGGTACAAATAAGGTATGTTTATAAAAATACACGAATGTATATTAAAAAAAAATCACATCAATCATAAAATAAATAAATAAGTATCTCTTACTATGTAGTTGGAATTAGTAGTAGTAACCCGTAGAGTACCTATCATAAAAATCAGACTTTTTCCATGGCACTCAATCTTTATAATCAATTCCTACAGATTAATATAATCTAACTTGTGACTATGTCACATACAAATTCAATGAAAATGAGATCTTTATCTTCTCGTCTACATGCTGTAGTTTTACCACGAAGTTGACACTGACGTGACACTGACATATTCGCTAGCCTGTGCATAACTTTCTAACAATACATCTCGTTCATACCTGCGATGTTGTATAGAAAGTAAGTTACGCAGACGTTAGCGAATATGTCAGTGTCAAATTCTTGGTAAGGCTACTGAATAAAAATACTAGTAATAAAAAGCTTTCACATACATTTATACAAGAATATCCATTATTACAAAAAAAAAAAAATTGAACGACTCTGTTCCAATTGAATATGATTTAAATTTCATCGAACTGAATAAGTATTATAGGTAGGGCCTTGGGCCTTAAGAGGATAGGGGATTATTAAGGACCGTGTTTGACAACTTGTAGGACGATCGTCAGCACCGCATTTTATCAATGGTATCGATATTATTTAACTTTTGTCCTACAATGTGGTTAATCTATCTAAATGAAATGACACTTGAAAGCTAGTTGAATCTCTCATGTCTCAGGCAGTAAATTTATTTTAATACATTTATTACAGATCTGAACCTGATTTTGAGAAAATGTAATACATACAATACAATTTTGTTAAGTACATACAATACAATAAAATTATAATAGTTATAAGTAAGTTATGCTGTGCCCTTACAGGGTCCATGTGAGACACTGTACATATATTATATTATATTTGACATCTATACCATGGTTGCAATAAAGAATTATGAATTATGAATTATGAATTAAATACATTTGAAAATAGCGAAACGACAGTTTAAATCACAGTAAGTGAACTTAGTTTACTGCATTTTAATTAGTAATTATGCTGAAAAATCAATAATATTTCAAACACAGTACAACTATTCTAGAACAATTATATTGTACTGCATTTTAAACAGTTTTTGGCGTAAGTATTAACTTCTCTTTACTTGTTAATATAGGATTAACGTGAGACCTTTACTGTATTTTAATCAGTAAAGTCTCAAAATTCACAGCTGACAACTTTATTACTGCAGTTTAGTTAGTTTTACCTCGATAATTTACTAAATTCTTCGTATTTACTGTACATGGATGCTTCGATTTTTATATGTTCCCATGCATTATCTTAATCGCACGTGTACTATATACATGTGTGCGTCTTGACATGGTGGTCCTAGATCAAGAAAAAACAAAAAATCGCAAAAGTAGCACTTACTGTTGTTTAAGTACTGCACGGCAGAATTATCCTAATAGTAAATTGCGGAAATGGCGCAACATTTTTCAAAAAGTGTATTTTTCAACAACCGATTATTGTCAATTATAGCATATTTTTTGGTATTTTAGGAATCATTAAAAAACAATTTTCTCAAAAATGGATAATATGGCACAAACGTATTCTCAGCCGACGATTTTATAAACAGAACTTCTCCTCGCTCTGTTTTGAATAAAATGGCGTGAATATTAAAATAACACATCTATGTGTTATTTTAATATTCACGGCAAGTTTTATGTAATTTAAGTATATCGTTTTAAAAGTTTTAAAATGTGCGTTTGTGTGAAACACACGGTAGACAATTTCGAGGAATACTCCTAATTGGATAATAGCATGTCTAAAACTTACATGAAATGCTATAATTATTCCTTCTAAACTTCGCAAAAGTAGTTAAGTTAACGACGCAAGTTTTTATTTATGCTGTTTTTGTTTATGTGGTGGTCAAAAGTCGTGGGTTCAAACCCCGGTTGTGCTGTAGTAGGCATAGATAATCAAAATTGTTCTTAAAATTTTTCAAAAAGATGACTAAAGCCCCATTAAAACTGTTCAAGGACTTCCATGCAATATTCAATACATTGGTAACTACCATTGAGAAATTATAAATTGCTCTGATAATTAGATTAAGATTAATTACGATTCATAAGAGCTTGTTGCTAGGCCTACATGAATAAAGTATATTTTTGATTTTTGATTTTGATTTTATTACTATAGAGAAGCTATACCAAAAATTTAAATTGTCGCAATCGCAACCTGTACCACACGACAAAAACGTCGTAAGCGCCGTAAATTTCATGGCGCTTACGCGTTTAGCTCGCGAGAGTTACGCTCTGCTTCTTTGTTGTCAAAACAACATCAACTCATGGCGAAAAATACTAGTTCTGTCTGTCGGTTCTATACGTTATAGTCGATGGTGGAAGCCCTAAACCACGGCGTTGCATGAACAAGAGATTTCCTTTGGCAGGATTGGTCATTAGGACCCAAGGATGGATTTAAGAAGTGGAGCCACCGAGATTTTTGATGTAATTTTTTAAGGGGGGGGGGGGGGGAGGGGGGGCTTTCAACTTTATCTTGATATCTATAACATTTTAGTTACTAACCCAAGTTTGGTATCGTTTTCGTATAAATCGGGGATGCCGAATTTATTTATGATATCATTCCGGCACCATTTCGAAGTAAAAACACATAAAATGTGAAAAAAATCCTTTTTTTTTAATTCCTCTTTACGCTTAAACTGCTGAACTAATTTAGTTGAAATTTGGTATAGAGATGATTCGAGTCCCAGGAAAGAATATAGGATACTTTTAATCTCAAAAATAAAGTGTAAAAAGGGAGGTGGAAATTTGTATGGGGATTCAATAACCACTGAACCAATTTAGATAAAATTTGGTATAGATATAGTTTGAGTCCCGGAGAAGAACATAGGATGGTTGTTATTCCAAAAAAAATCCCTTAAAAATGAAAGGTAAGGTGTAGGATTGTATGGGAAATCAATAAAGGCTGAACCGATTTGGATGAAATCTATGTCTACATCTTTGATTTAGTTGAAAATGATACTAAACTTGACTTAGAACCTAAACTTAAAGAATTATTAACCACAGACGTCGCAGACGCTTAAAAACCCCCCCACCCCCCACCTGCATCAAAAATCTGGGTGGCTCCACTTCTTAAATCCATCCTTGGGTCCTAAGGACCAATCTTGCCAAAGGAAATCTCTTGTTCATGCAACGCCGTGGTTGACCTTTTTATGCTCTGAGCACACTCAACTATTAGTATTAATGGGTCAATACTAACTACAGAGTACTAGAATTCAGTCGCTCGACCAAATAGCGCAATGTAACGAAAATCGCATACAAGTTCTTGATCCGTTTAAATGGGGCTTTATAATTCAATCAGGATCCTTTACACAGACAAGAGGTCAAAGTTAGGGTTACATTAGGCACAATTTTGCTTAGTAACGCGTTTAATTAACATTCAAAACACACTATCGCTATACAAGCGTCATTACCGATTGACTAGCAATCGGAACTCGATTAGTGACGTGCCGGGTAACATCCGCGAATGGGATTTCCCATGGGTATATTTCTGAAAATAAATAAGGATTTCCTGCCTTTTTATTTATTTCTGAAAATAAATAAAAAGCGCTGGTCATCATCATCATTCAGACTATAGAAACAGCGTCCAGTAGGGCTACAACGTTTTTCATGGCTGCGTAAGCCAATACGGGAGCGGCAAACATGCCCACAAGCCTGGCAGGTGTACCTATTTGGCCAACAGATGTCGCTCTAATGACGCTTGGCTCGCTTCCTTGCGAGTGTCTTAAACCAGGCGTCATCGTGAATTTTATGCCCGTCGAACAGCGCTGGTAGCCTAGCAGTCAAAGCGTGTGACTTTCAATCCTGAGGTCGCGGGTTCAAACCTCGGCTCGGACCAATGAGTTTTTCGGAACGGAATGTATGATATGTTATTTGACATTTACCAGTCGCTTTTCGGTTAAGCAAAGCATCGTAAAGAAAACGCGGATCCCAATAAGGTCTAGTTTCCCCTCTGAGTTGGAAGGTTTAGTAAAAACTAATGCCTACGCCAATTCTTGGGATTAGTTGCCAAGCGGACCCCAGGCTCCTATAAGCTGTGGCGAAAAGCCGGGACAAACGAGAGGAAGATGATAATTTCTGAAAAATTAATTAGAACACAACATTGGATGATGTTAATTTTTGACATGTGTGATTATGGAACTTGATCTCGTCCACATGGAATCCAATCATTAGTAAATGTAAGCGGAGACGAATATTGACAGTCGATAAATCGAATATCGATAGTGTTGTGTATCGACAGAGTAACACCCCTAGTGCGCAAAATGTTAAAGTTGATAAACAGGACCAAGAGCGGGTAGTTCGAAAAACTCGCGCGGCTAGTAGATGTTGATGTCAACTTTAGCCAGTCTTCTCGGAGGCCACGGGGAGAACGCCGTCCTCAACACGTCAGAGGTAAATCTTAAAACTTAATTTTACGCGATTAAGTCCGTTTTATAATTTAAATTTAAATCAGTGAAAACAATTGAATTTCTCCGTAAAATTCTAATTTCCAAATACGTAATTCAAGGAATATTCCCAAACACACGTCGTCACATCCCTAAACAATGTGTTTGACAAACAAATCCCGACATTTGTGTCGCTAAGCGGAGCATGTATTGTGTTTGCTCTGGACATTGCAGCCGGAAACACGTGATTACATCTTTATCTAATCTGATGTCAGATGAGTTTGAGTGTGATTACATAACACAATATAAAGACACGCAGTAAGGGAATGCAAAAAATGCGGTAGGAATATTTGAACAAATTGTAATTTTATGCGACTGTACTGGTAAATAACGAATCAATAATATATTTTTAAAGTTTGGGTTAGACCAAGAAAAGTCTGCAGCGATTTTGATAGCCCATGCATTGCAAGTGTTATTTTAAACGTCAAACTTATATGAAATTGTGACGTAAAAAATAACACTTGCACTGAGTGGGCTATCAAAATCGATCAAGCCTTTTCTTAGTTTAACTCTACGTATTTAATAATTTAAAGTATAATGTTTCAGGCAACTTAGGCCCATAGATACCTAGGTACATACCTTACAAGCGAACATACATATCCCTTATAGCAGTGGTTCCTAACCTGGGGGTAATTACCCCCGCGGGGGTAAAACTGGTATTTTGCGGGGGTAATATTAAGCTAACCTAATATAACAATACAACAAACGTACACGTTTTATTTTTTATTACCATAGGGAGGAGGGGTAAAATCAGGTTCCCTAGTTAGTCATAGGGGTAGCCGGATTCGACTGAAAAGGTTAGGAACCACTGCTTTATAGGGATAAGTTCGCCTTTGTACATTATATATCGGCCCGATTCGAACTTTAAGAAACGTCAATTAATAGATCGAGAAACGTTTTTGTCTAAAGAAACGACACATTTGACACTGACATACCTATCCATATCGTATCTAGATGTAATATTGGACGTATATAGATCGAATCGGGCCGTGTATATCAAATTGCGTAAAAATATATTCTAGAGTCAGACCAAACAAAAATCTGCAGGGATTTTGATATCCCACACGGTGCAGTGTTATTTATACGTCATAATTTCATAGAACTTTGACGTTTAAAATAACACTTGCACTGAGTGGGCTATCAAAATCGCTGCAGACTTTTCTTGGTCTAACTCTATTATGAATATCGAGGAAAATGAGGACTACATTTATATGGCGCAGTCGTCCCTTTCGTCTTAATTTTTCCCTGTGGGCCTACCGCGATCCACGTCTCTGTCGCACTTGTAAATTTGTACTTAAGTGTGACAGCGAGGCAACACATCGAACGTGGTTAGCGGTAGGCCCTGAGGTTGACACGTCTCTGAGCTCTGCTCACAATTCATCCATAGTTTACCGCACGCATTATGTTCTGTCAGCAGCAGAAGTTGCTAAGCGGGCGAAGTGTTCAAAATGATCTTGACGCGACTTTATTGTTAAGAGAATGAAAGCGCGTCAAGGTAATTTTGAACGCCTCGCCCGCTTAGCTACTTCTACTGCTGACTGTATGTAGACGAGCGGCTCGATTCGGGAAATGAATTAGAGATTCACTAGATATGAAATAGTAAAGGTATGTGACGTTCCACGGAAAAAGGTACCTTATGGCGGCTGGCGCTTACGTCGCATAGCACCGCAAGAATATTGGACCAGCGTTAATAATAGCGTAAGCGTCAACCGCCATGAGGTACCTTTACCCGTGGGACGTCACATATCTTTACTTTATCGTATCTAGTTAATCTCTAATTCATTCTCCGAATCGCGCCGGGTGTTAGGCGTGGCTCACTCCGCGATTTCGTCGCGTCGCTACAAGTACATGCGGCCACACCAATTTTGGTGTCTAGCAGTAGTGGTTGCCGCGCACCGCTATGGAACGGACGACTGCTCGCGCTTGCGCCACGTTGCGGTCTCTGTCGTTTTGTTAGAGAGTGAACCTTCTGTACCCAGTAGGTATCTAGTATTATTTATTCTGTGACGGTGTCGAGACAAGACACTTAGTTCTCAGTCAATTTGTCTTCTCGCTGAAGGGTATTAAGATTTGCTCTTAGCGTCTGACATATTGTCGGCGTTGTTTACTCGACTGATGAAGGAAGGGTGTTACAATACAATACATTACAACACAATGCTCTTTACTACATTTCAACACACCTCACATAGTTTACATTATAGTAATCTATAGTTATGTACATTTAGTAACATCAACAAAGACAATTGGCTAGAGGTAACAACAGGCGGTCTTATCGCTTAAGAGCGATCTCTTCCATGCAACCGTACAACCTTTGAGTATCGAAGACAATAGACTAATGAATGATTAGGGTGACAGATAACTAACCTCTCAAAAACATTATTGAGCGGATAACTTCGGAAGCGAGATAATTTTTAAAAATCTCATCTTAACTTATCTCATATTAAATTTATTTCATATTAAATTCAACGAACACATATAAACACGTAGTATAAGAATAAACTCAAACTGAATATATCACCTATGTACGTGACGTTATTTCACTGCGTCTTCATTTGAAACGCACACAATTATATCGATAAGAGCAATATACATTGCAGCTTTGATATCACACGAAGTCAGTACGTGTGCTTGCTAGCGAGCAATGGACGTTGCTAAGGTGGGACGATAGAGGGAAAGTGGAGGAAAAGAAAACAGAAAGTAGTGTACTTATTGCTCCCACAAGCCAAAAGTGTCGACTCTAACAGACCGTGGATTGAATGCTAAAGAGTTTTGTCTGGACAAAGACAAGTTAATAATAAGAACCATGAGTCTGTAATTCATCGTCAAATCTTGTCACCAGGAACTCAATTTTGATTTTAATTTATAGTTCTTTTTAAAGCATTTATCTACATACAATATATATGCAGTGGTACTACTAAACGAAATTAATAACTAACTTAAATCTAAAATAGGCTATTGAGGCATTGTACCAAGGATGCTGGCGGCATTTCCTCGCTGTATCGCAATGCTGATACGTTGTGCGAGGTAGCCGCCAGCTCTTCGGTCACCAGTTACGTCAAATTTCTAGTTCTTAATTCATTCATGCCTGAAACACAGGGAATCCTAGTTCAGGCATTTGTAAACCTCTTGTCTCTATATAAATTCTTAGTCTTTAAGAACAATCACTGTACTATACTTTTCTCAATACATTATTTGTATTTGTTATTTGTATAATTTGTATTCTTTTAAAATTAAATGGCTACAATCCAGTCCATAATTTCGCCAGTGTCAAGGTATTAGGAGCTTTAAATACGACTACAATTGTCCGGTTAGTACAAGACGGTGTACGGTTAAGTTGCTCTTTTCTGGTAGAGAACACCTTATAAATCATTTGTACTTATTATTTTATGTGCAATAAAGTTTAAACAAATAAATATTATATAAAGGTTTACTAATACTAAAACTAGTGCCTACGTCAAATCATGGGATTAGTTGTCAAGCGGACCCCAGGCTCTCATGAGCCGTGGCGAAATGCCGGGATAACGCGAGGAAGAAGAAGATAAAGGTTTACTAATCTCAATTACATACTCGTCTTTGGTTTGGGCAACTTTATCTACTGTAGCTCACCGAACAGAAAAGTTGTATCCACACAATCGTGTATACAAACATACAATCTTTTTAAATTCTATTGTGAAACAGTGAAACGGACTTTATTTGCATATAGGCCAATGGGGAACGCAAAAACATGTAAAAGGTTACAGTGTAATCTAAATGTGGGGCCGCTTGAATGAAAAATACAGAATTCTTGTATACCTACTTTTCTCTACTTTTATCAATTTTGATTTGATATTATTGAAGCTTTGGGAGTATTGTCAACAGTAGAAATAGATGGCAAAGTGCAAAGTGGTAGAATAAGCACATTATGACAGGAAAATTGGTAGAGTGAATACCTATGGAGTGAATCGAGTTATTAACTCAAAGCAAGTAGGTATACTACATATAAGTAGATGAGTTACCACATGCGTGCGTCCGTGAGAGACAGAACATACACTGTGTTAACATTCCTGACACCATACAAAAACCGGCCGAATGCGAGTCGGACTCGCGCACGAAGAGTTCCGTACCATTAGGTACGCAAAAAACGGCAAAAAAATCACGTTTATATTTATGGGAACTAAGCAGTTTTTGATAATCCTTTTTGGTACATGCTTTTTGTGAAAGATTTAATAATGAAGATAATTTTAAGACTTTTAAACATGACTTTTGGTATAAAAAACTATAAAAAGCAAGAGCTTCAGTGCAAAATGCGTAAAACTAACTTAATAAATTTCAGAGATATTTATTACGCTTGCAGTTTGCACGTGTGCTTTAACTCCATTTTCCTCGCTTTTATTAAATTAAATAATTTCACAGAGTAACTAAATTAACACAGAACAAGCGGCATGCTTTGTTCGTTCTTTTAAAATAAGCGCTGAAAGCAATAAGTAATATTCGTTTCATACATTTTTGCTATTTACGTGAATAAGGTGTAAAGTCAAGTGTAAAAATATGGATGCATATAAACTTACTCATACCGAGGCAAGCCCTTGACTGGAATTCCCAAGCAAAGAGGTAACGTTGCCGTCCAAACCAGACCAGGCGCCGGACTATTGTTGCAGAAGCGAAGGCACTCGATAATCCCCTACAGAGGGCCCACGCACCGCGAACCACGTGTAACGTGTTGCCCTGTCACACTTACGTACGAATTAACAAGTGTGACAGAGAGGCAACACGTCGAACGTGGTTCGCGGTATCGGTAGGCCCTCAGGCTCCATCGACAGTATTGAAGCCAAAATAAAGAGCAGCAACTTACCAACCAACGTGTATAGTAGTAGAATAAATAAATTTGGCTGCTATTTAACTGATCACCAGATTTAATAAAATTTAATACCAAAAAAATCTACTTTACCACCCTAAAATAATAAACGATCACCAAAATTATAACACCATTTTAATGTGAAATGATTACCAATTTTATCACATTTTACTATCCTATTAAAGGAAATGACACCAAATTAATCATTATTAACCCAAAAATTGTAAATGATTACCAAATTTCAAACCCCATTTTAATGTGAAATGATAACCAAATTTTTACATCTTGCTATCCTATTAAATAAAATGACACCAAAAGAATCATTGTAAACCCAAAAATAGTAAATGACCACCAAAATTAGAACTCCATTTTAATGTAAAATTCTAACCAAATTTTTAAATCTTGCTATCGTATTAAAGCAAATGACTCCAAAATAATCATTGTAAACCCAAAAATAGTAAATGACCACCAAAATTGTAACCACATTTTAATTAAAAATGTGCAAATATTTAATATATCGTTATCCTATTAAATTAATTAATCCACTTCGTCATCTTTTTCTAACCTAACCCAACCCACTTTTCTAGTAGCATTTCGTTTCTGTATGGGTTGCAGTTCAAACCTAACCTAACCCACTTTTCTAGTAGCATTTCGTTTCTGTAAGGGTCGCAGTTCAAACCTAACCTAACCCACTTTTCTAGTAGCATTTCTTTTCTGTATGGGTCGCAGTTCAAACCTAACCTAACCCACTTTTCTAGTAGCATTTCGTTTCTGTAAGGGTCGCAGTTCAAACCTAACCTAACCCACTTTTCTAGTAGCATTTCGTTTCTGTATGGGTCGCAGTTCAAACCTAACCTAACCCACTTTTCTAGTAGAATTTCGTTTCTGTATGGGTCGCAGTTCAAACCTAACCTAACCCACTTTTCTAGTAGCATTTCGTTTCTGTAAGGGTCGCAGTTTAAACCTGACCTAACCCACTTTTCTAGTAGCATTTCTTTTCTGTATGGGTCGCAGTTCAAACCTAACCTAACCCACTTTTCTAGTAGCATTTCGTTTCTGTAAGGGTCGCAGTTTAAACCTGACCTAACCCACTTTTCTAGTAGCATTTCTTTTCTGTAAGGGTCGCAGTTCAAACCTAACCTAACCCACTTTTCTAGTAGTATTTATTTTCTGTAAGGGTCGCAGTTCAAACCTAACCTAACTCACTTTTCTAGTAGCATTTCTTTTCTGTAAGGGTCGCAGTTCAAACCTAACCTAACCTACTATTCTAGTAGCATTTCAGTATGCTACTAGAAGAGTAGGTTAAGTTAGGTAGGTATGCGGTGCGGGGTACGGGGGGTTGAGCGGGAGGGGCTATTAATTTTGGCATCATTTTACTTTATTTGGTAATATGTATACATTTTTTGGTAATCATAGTGGTTTATTTAGGTGAAAATATCGCATTAATTTGGTCTTCAAGATTTGGTGATCATTAATGATTTTTGGTGATCATTCAATATATTTGGTATTCGAATACAATTTGAAGTGCAGTCGTAATTAAAACGGTGGTACTTTTGTAATTTTAGGCCTTATTATTTTGGTGTTCAGTAATTTTTTTTGGTAAGCATGATTTTTTTATTTAGGGTACCAAAGTATTTTTTGGTGGTCATTATATTTGTAGCCAATAAATTTATCAGAAAGTATACAAGTGACTGCGCCAGTTAAGTGCTACCTTAACCATGTAGATATAAACACTTTCTATTCAATTTTAAACCTTGCCCACTAACCAATAGGGTTCCATTTCATTTATTCTAAGTGGAAACTTACAAATCATTTTTTTATTTACTCAGGGTTGTTTGCCCCTTAACCTTTAGTAACCCCTCAGCCCCCTCAGGGCACGTCATCCCTCGTTGGCGCACGTTGACAGTAATTTGACATGTTCATTCATGTTAAGAATTGCGAGGCGCGTGGAATAAATATTTTGACTATTGACGTGGTTATGTTTAGATCAAGATTGATTCGGTTTATTTGTGAATTTGGCTTAAAAATAAATACAGTCAAATGTAATAAAATTAATTATTTGATAAATTAAAAACACGACTGCTGAATTTTAAAGCGAACTGAAAAGCTAAAAATAATGTTGATATGTTAGTTAGAGGTTAGTTAGGTACAACTTTATGAATCTAATTTGGAATGTAAAAAATTATACTCACGGTCATTCACACATGGGTTATGCACATTTATGACCGTGACTGTAGGTACGTGTGGATTTAGTTTCGATTGCAGTCGGGGAACCTTTAGAATGAGAGAATGCAGTAGGTACAGTCACCTGCAATAATATGTTACACAACGTAGGCCGCAAAAATATCTGACTCGATCTTATTTGTAGAGCCATAAGAGCGTGTCACATATTTTTGCGGCCTTCGAAGAGTAACATATTATTGCAGGTGACTGTACATCAAGGTACAAAATATGGGTGCACACATACTCAAAAATATGTCCCATAGCTATTATGGCAGCGAATTAAGAACTGTGATATTTTTGAGTTATTTGAACGCATCGTAGTCTGAATTTAATTCAAATCTTTTCTCTAAAAGTGTCTTTATGGTTGAGATCAACCTACGGTCAACCTAAATCAGTAACTGTTGAAGTGTTGACACTATTAAATGTCAGTATGTAACCATATCGATTACAAAAATCTTTACTGTAACATCTCATTTTCCTCCTATTATACAGGACTGAAAATATAAAGACGACGAATAGTAAACTACCCACAAAACATGTCTGGAGTAAAACTATTCGAAGTGAGATCGTAAGGAACTTCCAATATTGTGAGTCTGACATCCCGAATATTTCGGCTATAGGTATCTAAAGTAGCATCATAAAGGGAGTCGACGGTGTGAACTGGGTATTACTTGCGGGCCACGAAGTCAGCGAATCTCTACTTTATACTAATTATATATGCGGAAGAGATTTATCGCGAAAAGAAGCTAGCTTAAAGGATGACTCACGTAGACCGGGCCGTGTCTGGGCCGGAGCTTCCGGCGCTTACTTTTCTATGACATGACAGGTGATCACGTGATGCTTTCCATAGAAAACGATTCGCCGGAAGCTCTGGCCCGGACACGGCCGGGTTAAACTCACGTTAAGATAGCTCTTTAATACTTTTTGGAATCAGTCCGATGTTTATTTTGGGGGAGCCAATTTTTTTTTCGATATTTCGGTGTTGGTCCCCAAAAGTTGCTCAGTATGACCGATGTAAGTTACGCAGTTTATCTACTGCTGTGGTAACCAGACGATTCAACGGAGCCACGCCGTTTTGTCGCCTAAATAGTGTTTAGTTTTTTAAGTTTATATAAAATGCATATATATGTTAGTCTGTAAGGTATTTGTAATATGGGCCTTGTTGCCTGATTTAAAATGTTAATTAAATAAATAAATTTACTAGTTGACCGGCCAGCGAAAGAAAAGTCTTCTAGAAATCGATTTTATGATTTTATGACTAGCCCCGCCCCGTTTCCAGTACAAAATGAACACATATACGCAGCATTATTTATTTTTTACGAGTTTCGGTGGCTGCCATTCCTCAATCCACCAACGGAGCGGCAGCTGACGTTCATCATACATAGCCGTTAACCACTATACGAGTTTTCGCCCGTGACGCGATTGATCACCTTGCCTGTGACTGTGTTAAGCTGGCGCTGTGGTATAGCCAAATACTCTTCCCGCCGATTCTCTGGCCCTGTTCTCAGAATGCATGTTCTATTCAGGCGGAGCGGCGTTGAATGCGTCCAATATGGTGCGACTAGCGCGCTATGAATAAAATCGCAGCTATACACGACGTCGTTCATGCATGGCGGCTTTATTTCTTCATCTTTACAAGCGTTTTATTGTCACTTTTACTGACCGGACTATTAAAGGTAAGTTTAGGTAACAGTCATAGAAGTTTGTGTGGCAAAAATGAGTGTTTGCGAAAACGAAACATCGATAAATCTGTTATCGATAAGTCATAGATAGATTAATATTTAAAATATGTAACTTGTACTTGCTGTAGGTAAGTTACGGAGAAATTTCAATAATGCAAATGAATCACAAAGCGGTCTTTATTACATATATTTAGTACTTAAGAATTAAAACGTAAACTGTAATGTAGTGCCAAAAGAATAGATAACTACCAATATATCAAAAGAGAAGAAGATATCGAACGCGTTGTGTATTTCGCGGTAGCTATCCTCTTATAAAAATTTATTAAATAATCTAAGTATAACGTTAAGGTAACATCGATAACAGACATGTCGATATTTCATTTTGTCAATCACTTTGTTTTGCCACAAAAACTTATATGTCTGTTAGGATGCTAAGCACTAATAATATCGTACATTGACATTTCCTATCTCTATTCGCACGCGCATAATTATATTGCTGTTCGGCTAGCAAGTTGCAGGTGGCTAATTGGGGTATGGTTTACATACGCCAATTGACACTGTCAAGTATCAAGGTTTAACAAAATATTGTTATTAAAATCATACATATAAAGTTCACTAAAGTTGTTGCACGTCCTACTATGTAGTTAATAACTAACTCCTGCTGCAGACTCGAAGCAAAACTTTTCCAGTCACAAAACCATCCTGCCAACAGTTTAAAAATAAACAGAGAAGTTGCGATCCACTTACCGTCATCGTTAATCAACCCCTTTTCTAAAAAAAGAGAGCACTTTGCCCATAGATGTCCACTCGTTAGATCCCTCGTAGCTAGGATGCAAGAACCAAAGTTGGACTTTGCGGTGAAGAGTGAAATAGTCAATCTCTTCCTTGCCGTATCTGGCAATGGCGACTCCTGTCACTTGAAAAAATACGGAAGTAGTGTGAAATGGTGAATGTGAAAATGGGAGTGAAGAAGATTAAAGAATTAAAAATCTAATAGCCAAATCTCTCTTGTCAGGCCTGTGGTAGACCATGTCAGTCCCGCATCGGTTTATTCAGCCACCAAAAACGTGTGTTACATCTCTCACATCACTCTTCAGTGTTACATCATAAAATCGTCTGCAATCGACGCAAATATATGATGTGATGAAGAAAAAAATAATTGCTAAAATAATGGACTCGCTTTCTTGAACTCGTATAAACTCGCATGAACGTGATTAGCCTAAAATATTGATATCTAATAGGTACTCTATGCCAAGATAAAAAGTATCAACCGGTTGTGCGTTGTCGTATTATAATACAATGGTGTTGGGAATTTTGTGATGTCCCTAGATGATTTGATTTGTATGTATTTTACTTTAATTATGTCTGTATATTTCATCCAATGATATCCTGCGACATTGACCAGTACGTCTACCACCAGTCTTTACATTGACATAACGCTCACGTCTACGTAATTTACTTTCTGTACATCTCGCTTGCACTAATATGCGAGTACGAGCGAGATGCATAGAAAGTAAGTTACGTAGACGTGAGATTATATGTGACGTCCCACGGGTAAAGGTACCTTATGGCGGTTGGCGCTTACGCTATTATTAACGCCGCTCCAATATTAATGTGGCGCTATGCGACGTAAGCGCCGGCCGCCATAAGGTACCTTTTTCCATGGAACGTCACATATGTCAATGTCAAAACTGATGGTAGACGTACAGTATGCAAACACTGTATTGGGGACATCAAGTGATGCACCTAGTAGTTGTAAAGCTAGGTTTCGACGAATCAAGTGCTGGCTTGTTATAAACAGTTTATCAAGACAAGCCAGCGCTGGCTGCCAGCACTGGCGGGAATAGAGCGCTTGTCTATTCACGCCAGTGCTAGGCTTGTCTGAGGACTGGTGCCAGTGTTACTGGCTTCGTCTAAACCTAGCTTTACACATGTTTGTAACTTTCTATTTATGTACGCTCCATCTAGCAGTAATCAGTGATCACTGACCTTACTTTACTACTATCCAACTTTCTTCACGGCTACACAGTAGTTTTATCCCGTTCCGTCGTGCAAAAACGAGCATGTAAGAGCGAGACGGATGTATTCTTAAGATGAATGGCATAGCAAAAACTGCATTTGAGTTTAACAAGACAGCCGACGGCCGTGTCGGCTCTTACTTGGGGAATAAAGGCGCTGACGGGTCAAAAGATAGACTTGGAAGGCTGATTTTATATTAAAAGAGAGACATTTTATGAAGAGGAAAATAAAGATATATGCGGAGCAAAAATTTGGATTTCTATATTTACTTAAGTTGCAACGGGGCAATTTCGACTGCGGGGTAAATTCAACTAATCGAAATATCTTTCATGTTTTACATTATTCAGAGTGCTCCATACGGCGGAGCGCTACGAGCGTAACCCGTAGCACTTAGTGGCAACGAATGTGTTAAAGTGACTCACAGGCCTATTCGGATTTCGAGATAATCACAAAATCTTGAGACGATTTAGAGATCAACTAGATCTACATTAGATATCGACTAGATGTGACTTGAATATCTAAGTCATAACTTGTCGAAATCGTTCAAGAGGACCTCCAGAATCGCGGAAACGTCATATTTGACATATCTATCTTACAAATATCTTTAAATTATCCGTATCGTAACTTGTTGAAGTCTAGTAGGTAGTTTTCTGATTGATTTTCCGAATCGAGCCGTCAGTCGACCAAAACCACTGCAACGAGTAACAAAAAAAACTTGATACTAAAATAACTTTTTATTGCATAACGTACAGAACCTCCAACCTCCATTATGCGTGGCCCAACGTACACTTTACAAGTACTCCAATTTGCAATCAAAACTCCTCATTGCTTGAAATCTTAGAGCATTTAGTAACTGGAGAAGTCATGGCTGTCATTTTCTGTACGAAACAGTCTGGCGATTTTTGCGGGGGAGGGGACGACAAATATATTGCTATTTCCATGTCAGTCCATACAAAAGTTTGCACAACTGTGCAAGGTTTTCGGCAGAGGGGTAAGCTCTTAAAGGCTACTCCAGTTAATAAAATTGCTCTAAGCCCGACTTACACTTTTCAAAGTAAGTACTACAATTTGCAATCAAAACTCCTCATTGCTTGAAATGCAAACCATCATTAAAAGAAGAATTAAATTCCGTTACATCTCTCAAAAGCCAGAGATTTGCTAAAATTTTCTTAATATTAAAAATGTGATATCATTCTTAAGCAGGAAATTTTCTAGAAAGCTGAATTTCGTTCTTGAAGAAAATGCGACGTGTCCAAGGAAAAATCCAGCTAACATTTAAAATTCACTTTTCGCTGAATTTTTGTAACATTTTATTTAAAACGGTTTAACCCGATAAGCACTTGAAACCTTTGCGAAAAGATTTTTTTTGGTAAACTAATGCGTGCATAGTAAATGGAGGGTTTAACTTCGGAAGTGACATTTTTACATATGTTAAACCTGTGCTAATCGTAGAAAGAAAAGTGAAAATGTTCAAAGCTCTCATTTTAAGAGTCCGCAGCAAGCTCGGACGAATTTCACCTTTCGTTCTCATTTTAAAACTACTTGCTGGATTGTAAATAAACTTTGCACATACAATGACTTGAGGTATATCTAGTCCTATAATAACGTTATATAGCTCTAGTTTATAAAACAATCGAAATAGTGCAAAAACAAGCTTGTATGAAAAACAAATTCGCTGTTTTTTTTTAACTATGGTATCTAAAGCTACATAAACTAATTACCTACAGGACTAGATATACCTTATCCTATATTAAGGTTTCAGTAAGTAAATTTTCAGAGCACTACTAGCCAGTCGTTTTAACATGAGAGTGTAACTATGTACCTACAGACTGGTGTCTTGCGCTGGTTTTCAGTTTGGCCCCATGAGTATTGTTAAAAATAATTTAACATAATATGTAGTACTCTAAGAACAAATTAAGTTAATTTCTTTGTATATGATATTTATTTCACAGGGAGGCAAGGCTCGACCCCCGCGCGGGCAGATTTCTCGCGCAGAGAATTGCAATCTCAATCCAGCGCCCCTCAAAATCACAAAATCAACCAACCAATCAACCTTTTAGTCACAGAACGTAAGGTGTTAAGGAAGATTCTGGGACCCGTCAAAAGAGACGATGGCAGTTGGAGGATCCGAAAGAATGCCGAGATAGAACATTTGATAGCCGAGCCGAACACAATAGGTGAGACCAAAGCGCATCGTCTCCGCTGGCTTGGCCATCTCGAAAGGATGGGTGAAGATCGGGCAGTCAAAAGGGCCTACTTGGGTCGACCAACTGGGCGCCGTCCTGTTGGTCGTCCTAAATACCAGGTAGTGTGGAGGCAGATCTCCGTGAGCTCGGCGTCAGCGAAAGCTGGCGGGATTCCGCTCTGGACCGATCAAAGTGGCGTGCTCTTGTTTTGGAGGCCAAGACTCATTTTGGGTCACCGCGCCAACCAAGTAAGTAGTAGTAGTAATCCAGCGCGGGAACGCTGCCTGCGTTTGCAAGGTATTTTTAATTTTTAGTTTTAGTTATTTTAACTGCAGTTATTTTTAGTTTTATATTCCTGTTCTTGTCCTTTAATAATTTATACTAATTATACACCGTTTATTTCGTTTATAAAGGTGCCCACTGATTACTAGTTCGCCGGACGATATCAGCCTGTCGGTTACCGCAAAATTTGACAGCTCCGAACAACTGACAGGCTGATAGTTCAGTATTATGTTACTATACCTGCGCGCCGGCGCGCACCGTATCGCGCAGGAACTCGCCGCTGCCCCGCGCCCTCTCACTACTCAATGCGCTCCTGGCATCGACACCTGAGTGCGACCTATTTGCTTGGCGATGGACGGCAGTGTATAGAGAATGCTTGAGATTCTGTGAGGCGATGGATGCTAGGTGCTCAACTGTTCCAATATAATTTGTCAAATGTAATGTGCTATTATTGTTGTTGTTAAAATAATTGTTGCTTTTATAAGTACTTATTGTTATTGTTTTTAGTCTAAGTTTCGTGACGCATTGGTTTAACTGTAATGTCATGTAAACATTTTTATCAATAAAATAAAAAAATAATAATAATACCTGTGAGTTCCTATAATTGGCTTCCTGTATCCACTATAATCTCTATGTTATTGTCATAGCTGTTGGATCTCCAAATAAATAAAATAAAATAAAAATATCGTCAGACGAACTGGTAATCTGTGGGCCCCTTATTAGTAGGTAGTAGGTAATCTACAATATATAGCAAAATCCACGAGAGGATATTCTAACAGCCAATTGCTTAAGTGATAATTAATATTTCTAGCAAATTGAGCCCCTTTTGTGCAGACAGACGTAAGTACGGTTTAATTAAAGTTGAGTTACGGATTGTTATGAACATTTTAATTACGAAAGGGTCAAGTTTGCCGTACGTCCGAATTGTAAGTCATACTCTTACGATATAAAAATGAAGATTAATTTGTTATTTGTATTGAAAAAAGTAATTTAAAAAAATAAAATAATATTTCAGCTATAGGTTTACGTCCCACTGAAGGCATAGGCCTCATCTCATACGCAAGAGGGCTTGGGCTATTGCCCCCCGCTGGCCCAATATGGATTCCCAATAAAGCCTAGTTTACCCTCCGGTTGGAAGGTCAGAGGGCAGTTGCTTTCGTAAAAACTAGTGCCTACGCTAATTCTTGGGTTTAGTTGTCAAGCGGACCCCAGGCTCCCATGAGCCGCTGCAAAATGCCGGGACAACGCGAGGAAGATGATGATGATGAGTAATTAGTCATTCAGGCATTGGTGTTGGTGTTCCCCATAATCGATTATGCAGATGCGTGTTACGTCTAATATTAGCCAGAAGTTACTGAACAAACTGAACAGGCTGCTGAATAATTGTATTTAAGCTTCATTTATGAAATTCGCTATGAACTTGCATTCTACTTACACTAATAAGCCAGTACGAGCGAGATGCATGTCAGGGAGTATGTCAGTATCAGATCAGTGTCAAGCTCGTGGTAAAGCTACAGACAAAAGTTCCAAACGAATCGTTTAAAACGGGGCCATAAAAAAGCGATTTGGTAAATAACGCCTTATGAGGTGTTTTAGTGAGGGGCGACATATACCGAGTGTGGCCTGTAACACGAGCAAATAATTAAAACATAGATTGTACTCCTCAAACGGTGACACTTTTGTTCAACAACTTTTAAAAATTATGAAGTATTTAGACTTCCTATTTTTCATACAAAATAAATATTATCTTCAATGGACGCCATCGCCACGCCATATCATTGTGATTGACGTTGCTTGTCACGCCTTAAACATAACAAAATTCGCAATACATTGCGTCTTAGAATAAACTTTTAAGTGTATTAAAAATCAAACCACAAGTTATTTTTAAAAGTTGCTGAACAAATGTAGGTCAGTATGAGGAGTACAGCCTACAGTTAAATTTTTTGCTCGTATTACAGGCCACACCCGGTATTTTAACCTGAGGCTACACATTCCGTCACAGTACACCGATTGTGAGAAATGTGTATAATAGTTGTGTTTCTTAGTTTTAAGTTAGTTTTAAAGTGTCCATTGTATACCCGAGTTGGGTTACCGTTGAAACTCACATGTACTACATAGTTAACACCTCTGTAACACGGTTGTACAATAAAGAACTATATTATCTTATCTTATCTTATTGCAATCTAAATTACTATATTTATAAGTATAATAATTATATTAGTATAATACTATAGGTAAGTATAATAATTATATGACTAAACTATCATTATTATTTTTTTTTCTTTTTTTTTAACGTTTAATTATAATTCAAAATATATTATATATTACATGCAATATGTTACACATAATTATATACATTACAAAAACAGTTAATATCTACAGTACAGAAATTTACAAACTTATAACTAGGTAAATATAAAAATTAAGGGTTTTATATACTATTAGGCCATAGGTACCCGGCTAAATGTACTTAGCACGCTGCTGGCGTTTCTTCTTTGCACGGCTAGCGAAATACGCTGGATTAAAAATGCGCCGGACCTGGGGTCGCCGCTTTTCTCTCGTAGGCGTTGACCTAACTTTCTAATGATTGTTTTTGCATCAGCACACCAAGGCCCGCTGGTTTCAATGGCTACTGGTACGAAATCGAAGGTCGGCTGCAGATTTGAGTATTTAACCCGTTTCAGTTTGGCGGCGTTTTCGGCAGCAGTTCCAGCTTTGTGCACCGTGTAGCTGAGATGGGAAGGGGCAAATGTGCTTACGCACGTCGCGTCCCAAATGAGGCTGCGTCCTCGCTCCCATGGGATCAGCGTCAGACCGTCTGGTCTTTTTCCGTCGGTCCTGTTTAAGCCTTGGGGCTCCAAGATACAAGGCACATTCGCAGACACCAGTGCACGACGAATAATTTCGTTAATGCACTGGTGTCTGGAGAACCTACCGGCGCAACGAACGCAGCTCAGTCCGTGGTGACCGTTTGGTTGGACTGCAGCCCCGCACACACACTGGTGGGGTTCGCAAACAGTACTGCCCAGTCACAGTGCCACACCTATGCGAAGGGAGTCAGAATCAAGGAGTGTGCCCAAGTGTGGTGATGGTAGCGCGTGGAGCTATGCTCCAGATTCAGGCAATGCCACCGCTTTCAAACGCGCCACATCGACATCCACAGCCGCTTCGAGCAAGTCATCGTATGTTTTCTTGCTAAGAATGTCGTCCCAGGATCTTTGGAGCTTCAGATTTTCAGGCCTCGCGTCATTTGGGCACCTAGCCTTCCACTCATAAAAGGCTTCTTCCAAAAAAGGAATTCGGACACTGCCACCGTTTACTGGTAAGATTCGAGTGACAAGTTCCATGGAAGCGTGAGCGGAGGCTATGAATGCCACTAGTCCGACATCGTGCGCTCGACGGACCCCGAGACCACCATCTCGGATGGGCAGCGACGATTGAGACCACTGGGAATCATTCAAGCTGACGTTGAGAATGATTTCCAGACCATTTCGCAAAGTTTGGTCAAAGTTGCGGATGTGCTCTGGGAAGAGCCATGAGGGCGCTGTTCGGAGTGTATGAATCAGGCGGGGCATGGAGAAGCAGTTACGTAATAAAACCAAGGCAACATGTGATGAGAGCTGTTGTAAATGATTGAGTGATGATGATAATGTATCCCCTTTTTTCCGAATTGTAGAGGGCACCCCCTCAGGGAATATTGGAGCACCTAAAAGTGAAAAAGATGTGGTGTCAATTAATTTCAAATTAGGCAGCAGTGCTTGGAAGTCAGAGAAAAAGCCAGATGAACTGCATGGAAACAATTCACATTGTATTTTACTTTTATATTCATGTTACAAACAACCTAACTTAAGAAGAAAAATAAATAAAGAATACCTATTACTATTCTCTTTATTCATTTTTCGTCTTAAGTTAGGTATTTTTATAATATGAATATAAAAGTGAAATATAAAAACACTTACAAAACAATAAAAAATACATATAAACACATTATAAAAAAACCTAACCTAGGGTGCCGCCGGTAGCGGGGCAGGGCCCAAGCTGCCGGTGGTCAGGGCCGCAGAGTGAGGAACCGACGTACTATACGCGCCGTGTCCAAAATTACCGCCTTCTGCATCTGACCCTTGATCCAACCACCCAGCGAGAGTCTCTCTAGGTGTTGGTCGAGACTCTTCGCTATGAGACCGTTCGCTGACACGACTATCGGAACAATGATCGTCGAGTCAACATCCCACATGGCGGTAATCTCGTGAGCTAAGTCTAGGTACTTGCTGGACTTGTCCTTCTCGGCCTTCACGAGATTCTCATCATGGGGGATGGTGACGTCGGCGAGCACGGCCCGGCGCTGCGATCGGTCTATCAGCACGATATCAGGCTTATTGGCGACAATAGTCCTGTCAGTGATGATAGATCGATCCCAATAGAGCGTGGCACGACCATTCTCGAGAACAGGCGCAGGTAAGTACTTGTAGTACGGTACTTCGCGGTCCACAAGGCCGTATAGAAGAGCAAGTTGCTGGTGAATAATCCTGGCTACGAGATTATGTCTGTGCAAGTACTCACCGTTAGCAAGATGAGAACAACCAGAAATGATATGCCTGAGTGACTCTCCGGGACGGCGGCATGCCCGACAAATGTCGACCGTACCGTCCTTCAGGATATATTTCCGATAGTTGTTCGTCATCATCACTTCGTCCGCAATTGCACAGGCAAAACCCTCGGTTTCTCCGAAGAGGTCCCCGAATCGTAACCAGTTCACCGACGCGAGCAGGTCCACATCGGGTCCCGTGAGGGCCTTGTAGAACCGCCCGTGTAGCGCCTTACTCTCCCATGCCGCCTTGCGATCCGCAGTACTTAGTACCACAGGTTTGCGCCAGTTCTCGTTTGCCAAGGAGAGCGGCGTGAGGTTCCTGTCTTCTGCCACCACATCACGATGCATCCCACACTCGTTGTTAAGGAAATAATTCCTGAGATTGTACACCTCGCGGTTGTGGAGATCCTTGGCGTTTAGGAAGCCTCGGCCTCCACACTTCCGTGGGATGTACAATCTCATAACTGACGAGCGTGGGTGTAGCATGCGATGTGTGGTGAGCAGTGACCGGACCCTCCGATCCAGGGCGTCCAGCTCGGTCTGAGTCCACCTTAGTATGCCAAAGGAGTATGTGAGAAGAGGCATTACCCAGGCGTTGAAGGCGCGCACTTTGTTGCCTCCTGACAAAAGACTGTTAAGGACTTTTGTGAGCCGACTGAAAAAGCGCTCCTTCACCGACCGTCTAATACCCTCGTCCTCAATACCCAACGACTGTGACATACCAAGGTATTTATAGGTCTCTGATTCAGAGATAGACCTGAAAGACATTGTCCCAGAAAGTTGTAAATTTGTTGAATTTACTATAATTATTATACTTACTTTTATAACTAACACGGGAATTAATCGCGTAAAACTTCCGTTTATTTATGGCCTAACGTTTGGAACGTGACGTTACGTCGTGGTCACAGGCAGACTGGCGACGAATTGTATCAACATCTTCTTGCTGCGCGGGTTTTGCGAACTACCCGCACTTGATCTTGATTATTCACTTGCACGCTAGGGTTGTCACTTTGCCTACACACAACAAAACTTTATTACATATAAAAAAGAGTATAACAGGCGGACTTAATGCCACTATAGGCATTCTCTACCAGTCAACCATAGGGCAAAACAGAAAAGCGCCAAGGTGGATCTAATGACGTTATTGATAAACTTATTTGTGTGTACCTGAGCCGTCTTGCATAATAAACTACTTACAAGCGGAACTCCTTTTCTAATAAATAAATATCCTTTGTCCTTACCCGTCATTTTGACATGTGTCTTTGTTAGAAAGAGATAATTCCAGAGGTTTGTAAGAGATAGCTAAGTTTTATGTATAAGGGGGTAGTTCTGGTTTGTAAATGGGGTTTTTTTATATGAATTTACGGGTTTTTAAAAAAGCAACGCCATTAATATTAAGGGACCTTCTAATATTCAAACCTAACTTAATCGACTTTGAAACAGGAGCATTTTTGTAAAAACCGTAGAAGCGTAAAAAAAATTAAACGCTTTGCTTATGAATTATAATATTTGTAGTATTAGTTGTGTTACTGTAACCAATATATTTACTGTTATATCATTCAAAAGGAGAAAGTTCAAGGGTCCTCGTAATGTGGCATGCAAGATAAGTGTCTTTATACTCGTACATGACGTATTGTGCGCTTAACCCGTTTAGCGAGGGATTATATTTGTGCATGTTATTTAATCTGCGAATTTGGTTTGAAAGATGTTCACGGGTTGGTTCACCTTTCAGAGATTTCAAGGGATAATCAAATTATCTCTTTCGTTTTCTTATCCAAATATGGCAAAACCACAAAGGAGGAATGACGAGTTTGACTTGTAGGTATGTAAACCTTAGGCACAGAATAAATAATAGTACCTACTACCGTACACAGGGACCCTTCCTACAAAACCGAAGTTTGACAGCGGTTCAGGGACGAATCATGCTGTCCCTTTCTAATGTATGGCACTATCCCTTTCGGCTATTTGTCAAAATTCAAGTCATTATCTTATCTGTGGTCGTGGACGCAAAGGCACAGAATAAGTAATGGTGCTACCTTACAGAAAGGTCACTTCCTAGAAAACCGAAGTTTGACAGCGATTCAGGGTCGAATAATGATATCCCTTTTTAACTTATGGCACTATCCCCTTCGACAATTTAGGGTTGTCTAAATTCAAGTACTTATCTTATCTGTGGTCGTGCACGCAAAGGGACGTCAAGTGGTGCCAACCCTAATAATTGCTCGGAGCAATGCTGAGCCGAACGGAGCCGAGAATTCCCGAAAGGAGTGTCTCCCCACTGCCTTAGGGGAGCCCAAGAGGGGATTTTTGTAGTATAAGTACACGAGCGTGTCAGAGTAGGATAATTATGAGTGATATCTGGCTAACTGGAGTCTACCTTAACCGCTTTTAGCCGTCTATGTTGGTTCGTTGGTTGGTAGGCAGTAAAAAAAAATGGTTAGTATTAGATTACGTGTAAGCACAATACCTATACCATACACGTGGACCAAATTAACCAAATCCAGAATCTACTTAACGATTTTCTACTACCATGTTGTAACCTTAAATGCGGTTTTAGGGTTCCGTACCCAAAGGTTAAAAACGGGACCCTATTACTAAGACTCCGCTGTCCGTCTGTCCGTCCGTCCGTCTGTCTGTCACTAGGCTGTATCTCATGAACCGTGATAGCTATACAGTTGAAGTTTTCACAGATGCTGTATTTCTGTTGCCGCTATAACAACACATACTAGAAACAAAATACAATACATGTTTATGTGGGGCTCCCATACAAAAGTCGTGATTTTTTCCGTTTTTTGCGTAATGGTACGGAACCCCTTGTGCGCGAGTCTGACTCATACTTGGTCGGTTTTATAATAACTGTTGGAGCACAATTACCCAGTAGGGAGCAAAGTTTATTTTACGGTTCAACCCAAACAGTTGATATCGAAATAACCTCGCTTAGCGTGAATTTTAATAAAATGAGATTAGGCGGGATTTAACTAATCCGAAGCGGAAAACCGCGGACTAAGTAGGCCCACTAGCGCATAAACGCAATAGGCCTGTTCAAACAGGTCTGGTGATGTGGCACAAAACCTAGCACATGATATTTTTGGATAACCTTTTTTTTAAGATACAAGTATATAGTAGTTACTAGCTTTTGCCCGCGACTTCGTCTGCGTGGAATCAGTGACAGCAGCTTAAGTAGGTATAGCGCCTGGATAATGCTAATAGCAATCATTCAATTCGCGCATTGCTTACTTCAATTATTAGGCAATTCATTAACTCTTTCAATTCCACCCCAATTTTTGACATGGAAACTATCCTATGTCCTTCCCCGGGACTCAAACTATCTCTATACCAAATTTTAACTAAATCGGTTCAGCGGCTTAAGCGTGAAGAGGTTACAGGCAGACAGACAGACAGACACACTTTCGCCTTTATAATATTAATTAATATTAGTATGGATTTAATACCAAAAATGCAGGTTGGTGCATGGCACGTGCAGGTTATTTAAGAACCTTTTTAATAACAAAACTTCCGTGAAACACAGACCTATTAAATACCGTTGACCGGGGTGACTTTCAAATGCAGGGGCGACTTTAAAATTCTAGTTTTTAAGCCATAATATATATTTATGCGAGATTTTTTACAGTAGGTGAATTAGTAATCTAACTAGTTACAGGAACATTTTCAGTAAATAATGAATAATGGTAATTCTATGGACGTTTTAAATCTATCAAAGTAACCCCAAATTTTCCAAAGTCACCCCGGTCTACGGTATATTAAGAACGGGTCACTCACGGCTCACTCGACTTAAAATACGTGACTGAGCCGTTCTTAATATATTTAATTTAACACCATTCCTTAATTTGGAATTAATTGATACCTTCCGCGATACATTCGGTACACACTACGTGTTGAAAAATTTGCATAGGTATGCATATATGCTGCGTGTCATCTATTTTGTTGTTATGTATTATAGATGTAGGTATTATAGCTAAAGTATTCCTACCAAATAAACTCTTTTTATTCTATTCTATTTAAAATTGAATGTACACATTTTTAATGAATTCATTCATAAAGTGGCCATGCAATTTTGGGTGTACAGTTAGATGCAGAGATAGTTAATTGATCACTGCAGCTGACTGTATTGACTACATTTCTTAGTAAAAATTCAATATAAACGTGGGTAGTCCAAAGCCTGACCAGGAATAGGTCATCATAGGATCATGCGCCATGTTGCGGAATTTCACTGGAACTAATTTTTTATACTATACTGAACCGTCACCCTATACAATGAGAATGACAGCGCTCTTTTGACTTGATCATATATTACTGGTTTTACCAAGTCAAATAGAAAGTCAAGTTCTTATTAGGATGTTGATGGACACTATTAATAAAACAAATACAAGTGGCGTAGTTCGCCAGTAACTAGCCACTGTAGTAATTGGCCACCCTAAACTAAAAATAAATTTTATTCACCTATAACTAGAATTAATTTTAGTATAAGGCGGCTAGTTATTGAAGGCTGGCCAGTTATTGAATCAGAAATATTAATTATTTTCATATTTATAGTGTTAAAATTACGAAATGTGTTATTGAAACCTTATACTAAAATGTACTTATACTGTTTATAGTTGAATAGAATTCATTTTTAGTTTAGGGTGACCAATTACTAACAGTGGCCAGTTACTACTCTACATAATTACGCCTACCAGTCTTTACTGCCCATTTTAAGAGATGAAAAATGTCACCAACCCAGTCGTTAACTGGCGCAGTCACTGTACGCGCTCATGCTAGGCACGCCGTCTGACGTGACGGGAAGTACCACTGGCTATAAATTTAGCCTGCTGTGGTCACATACATACATATATACAAACATACAGGGTGAACTATCCAAATGGGTCGGTGAGGGGATGAAATTAGAGATTTGTGTTCAGGATTATGAGGTTTTATACAGTTAATACTTTATTACGTAGTAAAAGAGGCCAATAGGCCTGATGACAAATTTTGAAATCTCGTATATTATTGTCGGTACACTTGTATTGGTTCCGAAAAACACAATATTTCAGCCATACTCATAAGATTTAACATAAATAATTGCATTTTATTATAGCTAGTTTAAACTCGCGCGAAAACGCCTCGCACGCCATTTGTGACGTCATCAATTAGTTGGTGGTAGGGTAGAGGCCTATGTTCAGCAGTGGACGTCTTATGGCTGAGATGATGATGGTGAGGGTGGTAGACATTGTTTACATACTTACAGTTACGAATTTCCCTTGAATCCGAATGATATTGTTAATTCAGCACCATATATTACGATTAGGGATGATAAATACATTACAAATATTTATCACAATAACTCATTTTACACAAAAACTCTCACACGGTTGCAATTTAAGATGAATTATTTAGATACATGTAAATTTTGAGTGAAAATCACAGAGGGCCGGTTTTACATTTTTAATTTTTCATTTTTTCTAGTTACGACAGCCAACATGGCAATGATAGTTCCATTCAGCCACATAATAAAAAAAGTTTGTTGGTGAAATATCGTATTAAGTATTTAGAATTTTATTTAGATGATAACAAATAGATATCTCCTTTGTATCGTGTAATAATATTTTTTGGACGTAATAAATGTTTAGTGGCGAAATAATATTTTTTTTGCACCTTCGAATTCTTTGGTGAGGACGTATGGATTTCGGTCAATGAGGTTGTCTATGTTGCTCTAAGAAATATGTTATGGATTGATGACGTCACTGCTTAGAACGCTTCTGATTGGCGTTTCAGTAATATCATGGCCGATTGGAGAATTTTGCACTTTAATTTTATTGAATATATTAATAATCCTTCAGTTTATACTGAGATTGGCCATTTTTTAGAATCATATTAACATATATGTTTCTTTGAAACCATTATTTCCATGATTCTTTGTTACTGTCAACAACAGGCCTATTCGAACGTACACTGATACCAGAATGACACTCGTATCTGAATGATGTCATTAGGTATTGTATATAGTTATTTATTTATAATATATATGTATGTTTGTGTGGTAGGTATGTTTAAAGATAATTATAGTCTATTTTCCAAATAAATAGGTATAACATAATGCACTGTTGAACGTGAAGTAAATCTACATTGGCTCTAACCCTACATCTCTGCCCGAGAAGATTTAAATCTCTCCTAAATACGATCTTTTCAATAACTACTGCAAACATTTGCCATGAATATAAAAGTCACATTGGTAGGGTCGGGTAGGAATCGGTGACTCATGCGGGTACATTGGCTCGCTGTTTTATTTCCTATACAGAGCAGCAATATCTATCCATCTCTTTCATTTTCCGGGAGCGGTTAACACCCAAACGCGTACGAACCAGTCTCCCGCATGCTCCGGCGCAAGTTAGTTATGCAGTGAATGATTTTCGGGTTTTGTGAATAAAAAAACACTTTTTAAGGTAAGTTACATGTATTGTAATTCATCTAAAATTTTACATTAAGATAATATTTGTGTTTTTGATAGAAAGTGACGTTAATATACTAGGCAATGACATAGATTCGCATGTCCTTTGGCAACTGAGACAAGATATCCGCGCCGTTGAATTCAAAATGACTGCGGCGTGTTCAGTGGCTCAAAATTAAGAACTGGTACAAAAGGCCATGCATATTTGAAAAAGAGCTACATGTTTCGTCACTAAGACATGCAAATATTGCATCGCAATAAATAACAAGAGTGTATTTTTCATATAAAAATACACTTATATGCAAGAAACACTATTGCGCTCGTTTGTACTAATATTGTACTAAAGCGGAAACAGTGGCTCAACGCCAACAGTGGCTCAGTCGCCCATATATCGCTATATACTGTAGCACCCTCACGTGTTAGAATTACCATTTCGCGCCCATTTGAATTTGTTCGATTACTGAATGTTTCTGCTGTATTAGCAGGGAAGCAAATAGACTCTCTCATCTTGAAATAAGGGTGAGTGAGCCAATGTACCCGGCTATTTTGTCCGAATCACTGTTCCCTCCTTAACATAATATTGTTGTTGCTACATCATTTTGATTTGTTTTCCTTTATATTACGATAATGACCATCACACCTGTTATTACTTTGAAAAATTAATAGAAAGGAAACTCCTTTTAAATTTGTATAATGTTTGTAGATCTCCAAGTGCGAGAAAAAAGACAGATACTAAGTTGACCTCAATAATCAAAGATTATCATAAGTGTTTTGGTAGGATAACTTTTATGTGACTGGTATTTATTATAAATAATTATACTCAAGAGTTTAAGCCTACATAAATAAATAAACGAGACTGGTTAGACAGCATAGTTTTTTATTAATTTGTATACAGTAGAGTCACTGTGTACTGTTAGAGTCCCTGTGTACTACAGGGTAGAGTCACAGTACCCCAGTACCGGTACACAGTGGCTCATTTCCCTTTTTTTTTAAACCTAGACTAGCTACTTTATAACTGTATTATTTGAAAAACTGATAATGCAGGGGGACAGATGAATAACCAAAGTATGTTGAGTTTAAATTTCAGGTCAGTATAATATTTTTTTCTTTATAATTTGGATGGCCGAAAAAATCCTAGTCACTGTTGCCGACCCGACCCTACTACTACATACATTAATGTGATTTTGGAAAAGAACCGTGAATTTGTATTTTGATGAACCTTGAAAGCCTTTGCACAAGTGGCAATATAATCAGAAAGCTTAAAGTAGGTAGAGTTAGACCAAGAAAAGTCTGCAGCGATTTTGATAGCATACGCAGTGTAAGTGTTATTTATACGTCATAATTTAATAGTGAGTGTGACGTTTAAAATAACACCGCGTGTGCTATCAAAGTTGTTGCAGACCTTTTTTGGTCTAACTCTACCTATAATGAATCCTTTCATAGTCAAACTATTCCGCGTGACACTTAACCTAATGTCCACCTTTCACTTCAATTATCCGCCTTATAACTATCACAACAAGGTTTAAATTAGAATGATTGACTGAACTCTGATTAGCATTGATTCGCTCTCCAACACTCAACGTGGACGTATTGGCTTTGTAACTGATCTGATAACTGTGACGTTGAAAATTGAATCGTAAATCATTAGTCTGAAGGTTGATTTTAGATGTTATTCTAAAGATGAGAATATTAATGATGTTCAAATGTTCAAACTAGTGCATGGAAACTGGATTTAGATTAAAAACGATTTACAATTTTGGGTTTCACGTAATTACACTGAAGCAAAAAAAATAAAAAAAAAACCGGACAAGTGCAACTCGGACTCGCCCACCGAGGGTTCCGTACCATTTGTTGTTATAGCGGTTCATGAGATACAGACTGGTGACAGACAGACAGACGGACAGACAGACAGGTGGACAGTGGAGTTTCAGTAATAGGGTTCCGTTTTTACCCTTTGGGTACGGAACCCTAAAAAAGAAAGCCAATTTTTAGGTTACCCATATCATATTTCACTGTGATGTGTAATGTGCTATGGCTTATCGATAAAAGGAACCTTTTGTTTAACAGGTTATGGGTTTAAACTAAAAAAAAACACATCAGATAATTCCAACAATACGATAAATTTCGCCACTTAGGCTATCTGATGCTGACTGCAGAACCAACCAACCAATGAACCAACCAGGTTTTCAATTTAACCGGTTAATTTCGTTCCACTTAAACGGAAGGCGAAAGAATTTGTTATAAATCTGTAGGTATCTCAGTAAAACAGTTCTTTAACCAGTAACCGCAAACGGAAACGAAATCCTTTTTTTTCCCGGGTGAATGAACGAAACCGGTTTGAAAAATAAAACAGTTCCGAGCCCTGTACCTACTCTACATCTTTCTCACAATACAACTCACATATATGACGGAGTTGGATATGAAACTTTTTGATTACCTCATTTCCAACATAATTGCTTTCTTTACGATCTCGAAATTAACTTCACGTATAAAACCGGAAATTAAAAGATGAGTGAATTCTACGGCTATTATAGGGAATCTCAAATTTTATCTGCAATATTTTCATAATACAAAATTTTGTGTACATGACAAGGCAATCAATGTTTCTCACAAGGGGCACAGATTACCAGTTCGCCGGACGATATCAGCCTGTCAGTTGTTCGCAACTGTTCATCTTTTGAGATTAACACATTCAACACCAAGAACCCGACTGTCGGGTACACTGTTCGTAGCGACAACGCGCTACATACGACGAAACCGTGGCTACGCGCTACGAGCGTAACCCGTAGCACTTAGTGGTATTGAATGTGCTGACAGGCCCTAATAACAAATTGGAAACCTTAATTTCAAGGGCCGAATGGAAATAAAAGAAGAATGAAGTGTAGTATGCCTCGGCCCGGACCCGGGCCGTTCTAACGTAAATCGTCCTTAAAACGTTACTTGTCAAGACTAGGTATATACTACCTGGGTCTCTATTGTTTCCCAAAAAGTTTGAAGTCATAATGTAATAGTTTGCCCGCATTTTCGTTAGTCACCATTTATTTGGTTCAGAAACGCGTCACTTTTCAGGATTGCCATAAAACAAACCTAACCTATCTATAGGATAACCTTATGAAAATCGTGGAAAGTTTAACGGTTTCAGTTTTATGACTAATGATAGTATGACAAACAATACATTATGACTTCAAATTTATGGGAACCAGCAAAAAGGGACCCCATACTACCTATTTATTGCCGAGTAATAAAAAATAAAAATAAAAATTGGATTCTGCTAGATACTCAAAAAATGGCTAGGTACCTACTTTAAATTTTCTTGACTACACTTATTACCAACGAAATTACTAATTTGCCTACATTAAATATATTTGGTCTGTATAACGTATTGTTTTAAATAAATTAATTTAGTTCGAGTTTGAATAAAATAACACGCATTACTTACATTAATTACCTTCAATTGTAGTAAATTTACATTTTATCTCGATCAAAGGTATTATATAAACAAGGAAACAAATTACATTTGTACAAACTAGTTTCGCTCAGTTGCTAGTTAAGTAATTAATCGAGTAAATTTTGACTATGGATTTTCGTAAAAAAACACGTACATAGGATGAGATACTTAGGAAATGGACTTTAACGTAAGTTTGCTACAGTATCAGTATGGTAGCTTATTAGTGCTCGACATGCTAATGCGCATTAGATTATACCCTGCTGTCACCTCTTTTGACAATGACTTAAGTTTCAAGATGACATGTACTGGGACCGCGTCGAGCACCAGTACCACCACCTTATACTACTAAAATGACTCACATAGTATTATTATTTTTCACCAAACCAACGCGAGGAATATTTGCTATAGTAAAACATTACAAATCAAATGCCAATGAACAGCCAACATGATGAAACAACTCAAAGCATTTCCTTTATTGCCACACTTGTGGATAAAATGAATCTTTCTCATTAGTTTTAATCCCCCACGCAAAACGTGGGGTGTTATACGTTTAACGATAATGTCTGTCTGTGTGTCTATCTGTGGCATCGTAGCTCTCAAACGGATGTGCTGATTTCGATGTTGTTTTTTGCGTTTCTTACGTCAAAGCGAGTTTCCTTGCGGTGGTTCTTAACTATGATTGATAAAAATCGATCCAGCTGTTTGAAGAGTATCAGCTCTTTTCCAAAATGATGTACGGCATTTTGGCATACTTAATAGGGTATTTTCCTACTACTCAAATCAGTTACTTTTTTAGAACTATCAAAACTATTTGCTAATATGGAATGTATATGAAACATTACATCGTGACGTCACGGTCAACTCACCTACTTTTTATATTTCTATCCGATTTATTAAATAGAACTTGTGTTTAAAAATAACTCCTATCTGGTGCTTTATTTCATGTGTTAGATAAATGAATAATTTTTTAAAATATTAAATATTAAAAACTCAAAAATAATAGTAAATAATTATTTTCAAGGTAAAACTTGTCAGGAAGTTATTTATTTACCTTGATTCATAATTATGTAAAACTGCTAAATCAATAACTGGATACTATTTAAGTTTTAAGTAAGATAAATAAAATAATAAAACTGTTTTGAAAATAAAACTGTTTTATTCAAGTAAATATTCCAATTTATTAACATTATCATCAACAACTTATAAACACAATCACTATTCGTTTATAATTCAGTAAAAGATGATTTAATTAATTATTAATTAATTAATCCATCTAATTAATCAACAATAGTATTTACTTAACTTTCAATATTCCTTTGGCGATGATTAACTCAGTGCTGCAGGGCAAAGCAGAATGCAGAATGCTCAAAGCAGAATGATCAGTAATGGATGGGTCGGTCCCTTTTATACCAATTTCTACCTGGCAACTGGTTGACCATGCCACTTGTTACTCGATAAGTGACGTCACAGAAGTAGTTTCTCATGTACCTCGTCCATTTATCGAATCATGCAGAATAAAACTATTAGAATATATTTTCAATAAACTCCGTTATACATAATTATTAATCAGTAATATTAATTCAAAATATAATTACTTCAAAGTAGTTTACAAATTTAAGTAGTAAGTTAACAGACTTACTGTTTCTCTTGTCAACGGTGGTTTCGTATCGTACCTACCCACATAAATAGCAAATTCTGTAAAATTCAAGTAATGTTGTGTTAAGTGTTTAAATAGTGTAATATATTATCAACATTGAACGTCAAAGAGAAACAGGTCAGTTTTATACGTAATACAATTTGTACATAGAATAACAATATTCTAACACATGCATAGTATAAAATAATTTATTTTAAATACCGTATAATACCCTATTGCGTGGTTTTTTTATTTAATAGTTACGAATAATAGAGGCTTTACGAGTTAGTGTGATGAAAAATGAGTTTAGTCACCGTAAACACGCGGATGACAACGAGTTAAAATACTCGTAAAGTGACGTCGCCTTATCTCGCTTTGTTCTTATTTGTATTCTACCGCCGTGGGGGCATTAACTGTGGGCTGCTGAGTAAGCGGCCCGATAAGAGAGATATATATGTTGTATATGGTGGTAAGGATATAAGGGCCATTAGAAGGTATTTATTTAGATTTAGATATTTATACTCATACTATAAAATTACAACATAAATAACAACTTTAAGATAAAGTAATCTACACGAATTTATAATTATGATCGTTACTATTATTTTCATTACATTATTTAAAATTAATTAAAAAGACAAGGTACTGGTGCTCGACGCGGTCCCAGTACATGTCATCCTGAAACTTAAGTCATTGTCAATAAAGGTGACAGCAGGGTGTCATCTATTGGGCATTAATGAGCATGTCGAGCACTAGTACGTTTATCTTACCTATAATTTATAAAATCTCTTAAATAAACCATTTTATGTCAACATTTTTATCTAATCATGTCAAAACCAAATACGGGAATAAGAAGTACGAGTATTTCTAAAAATCGTCAAGTTCTAAATAATAATTGGCCACGAGCATGCCGGGTCATGTTCAGTGTAGGGTTCCGTAGTTACCATTCCGTCAGAATAGACTAACCGGGGGCTATTAGTAAGTATCATGTCATACAAGCAAAAAGGAGTGCCATCGCAGCGCTTTGTACGTGTTTTTACTAAGAAGTTGTAAGTACTTTCTTTCTTTCTTTCTTTCTTTATTTCAAGTTTACTTAAAGTTGTTATTTACTTACTTTCTTAGAGCGTTTTCACATTGTCCGATCTGATATCGGATGTCGGGAGGCAGTAAAATGTAAGATATAAGTAGGTATGTTTTTCTCTGTATTTATTTATGCATTTAATAAATCGTTATTACTAAGAAACGATAAATAACGGCTGACTTAATGCCAATGGCACTCTCCTGCAGCTGGTTTTCTCATAGGCGCCTTCCGATATCCGATATCGGTAAATTCGCTTCCGATAAATTCAGTCATGTCGGAGCCCCCTGTCAGCTGTCTGACTGATAATAGTCGTTACGAAAATCCTGAAAAGTTAACGGTTTCAGTTTTAGGACTAATGATAATATGACAAACAATAACCTTAGGACTTAAAACTTTATGTGAAACAAAGGGGCCCCCAGCGGGCCGCTATCATCTTCCAGCGCGCCTAGCTCCTGGGTAATCGTTGATTTACGGCTATCAGTGCCACGTGATTTAACCGGCGCCATTTTGTTTTTCCGCACACGTAATTTCTCTAGGTTTTATGTGCTTTCCTTTTTATTGTTTTTCTTTTTTATATTTAATAAATAAATATTTTAGGACAATTTTACACATATCGACTTAGTTCCAATTCAGGAACAAATATGTGTGTTTGAAAAATAAATAAATAAGGATTGGCTGAGTTAGTATATGAGTATTTTTTTTAATTATTAACGTGTATAGTATTTTATACAATCGTGATATAATAGAGAGCTTTTCAGTCGAGTACCGTGTTTAGGCAACGAAGCTTGCTGAGTTGCCTAAGTAAGGTACGAGATTGAAAAGCTTGATTATATCACTATTGTATACAATAATTTTTCTACTTCTAAAATAATACTTTAAACTAGTAGAATCATACAAACAAACCAAACCAAAAGTATACACCTAAGATTCGCGAGCAGCCGCGATACCTTCATACTGGTACGCGCCCCGGCCGCCACGCCCCGCGCCCCACGGCGGGTTCGTCAACGACACCTTCTCGTAACTCATGAGGCCCTGGTACTTGCTTTGCGCTAAATTCAATTTTTAGACAGTTGTTGTCTCGATTTTGGCCACCGTAGCCTATGGAGACTAACAAGCGACACTAAGTGGTTTTCGTAGTCTATGGATGTTGCTATATTAAGGGTGTCACATGCGCGTTTCTGACTTATGAACCAATTGTTTCTACTATACAACCTAAAATAATTAATTTGAGCTATGGTTTTGTTTCGTCCTCTTGATCGCGGCGAGCTGTGATTGGTCAATTTCATTATAGTTGACTAAACTGTATCGATATGATTATTATAGTTAAGTTGGGAGCCCATACATTAAAAATACCCAATAGCAGTTTGGTATAAGAAATCTTAATTCAAGAATTACAGTCGACTAGTAGAAAAAAATATTGAATACTAGACGTATCATAAAGTTCGAATCGGGCCGTTTAACACATTCAGTGCTAGCGCGTCCTACGCGCTACGACCGTAGCTGATAACATAGGAAAATGCGTATGTAGCGAAAAGCGACTACGGACTGAGTGACTACGGGTTGCTGGCATTGAATGCATTAATACCTAACAAACATCACCAGGCGTGACTCACTCCGCGATTTCGTCGCGCCGCTACAAGTACATACGGCCCACACCAATTTTGGTGTCTAGCAGTAGAAGTTGCCGCGCACCGCTACGGAACGGACGCCTGCTCGCGCGGGCGCCACCTTGCGGTCATATCTGTCGTAGACGCGTTTTGTTAGAAAATGAACCTTCTGTACCTAGTTCTATTATTTATTCTGTGGCATCACTTTAGTATTCGTACCCCAATAGCACACTTATAGTTACCGGGTAGATATATAATATATAGCTACCGTAAAATGGGGTGAGTAAGTGCAAAACTGACATTCAAACTTCGATAACATTTTATTTTTACATATGCAAACTGAATGCTGTATACCGGGTGTGGCCTGTAATATGAGCAAAAAATTATATAGTAGGCTGTACTCCTCATACTGACCAACATTTGTTCGACTTTTACAAATAACTTGTGGTTTGATTTTTAATACACTTTAAAGTTTATTCTAAGACGCAATGTATTGCGAATTTGTTATGTTTAAAGCGTGACAAGCAACGTCAATCACAATGATATGGCGTGGCGATGGCGTCCATTGAAGATAATATTTATTTTGTATGAAAAATAGGGAGTCTAAATACTTCATAATTTTTAAAAGTTGTTGAACGAAAGTGTCACCGTTTGAGGAGTACAATCTATGTTTTAATTATTTGCTCGTGTTACAGGCCACACCCGGTATAATAAGTGTTCCAGATGTTTGTATTTTAGTTTTTATTTTATTTTGGGTAGTTCCATTTCATATCTTTGACGATGAAAAGGTAATCCCACCTCACCCCGTAGTCCCTCGTATTTGGGGTGAGTTGGGTTTTCATACAAAGGTGATTTTGGAAGATTGTTGGATCGATTTTTTTTTATTATGAGTATTACTATAGCTCCATTTTAAATTGGAATACATTATTTTTGTAGCAGTAGCCTTAAAATCCCATCTCACCCCTTTAATTCCTTCTCTCCCCATTCATAACCCAACTGTCCCCGTGAACCCTACTCACCCCATTTTACGGTTCCTATATTTGCACGTCTTCTCAAATTTCGAAGAAAGTGACGCCGCGAGGCAACGCAATAAACAAACAACAAAGTGAGTTGCGCCGTCAAAAGCGACAGCCTCTGAACAGAAAATGCGGCGTATAAACAGAAAATGCTCTGAAAGAAAGTTGAAGAAAAAATGCTCATGTTATAAATGTAATCAAAAATCATTTAGCCCATATAGCTACTTCATACCTTGAAGACTAACATACAGTAGTTATAATATTTATAACTTTTTTTGTTGTCGTAATCTTATAAAGCGACAAAATTTTACGATACTTATTTATACATTTTTTTTTCGTTTTCAATAAAGAAGGAAGTTTGAGAAAATTTTGCTAATTAACAATTGCCTAACTTGTTGAAAAAATAATTTGAAGATAAATTGCTACAAGAAGTACATTTGTTGACATGTTTTAAATACACCATTTTTTTTTTAATTTTCAATTAATATTTAATACCTTTAAAAGTATATTTAATGTTACGTAACCGCTTTTTCACGCCGCGCGCATTTCCCGAAAATGGAGCGCGGAGGGCTGTGTTCAGCTATGAATAAAAAGTATAAATAATGGAGATAGAGTTCTGCAAGTATGGAATGTTTTATTGGAAATATCCTCCTATTCAATAATATTAATTTTCGGTTCTTAAATATTGAGATATTGGGAAAATAAAAAATATCTACTTTTTTCCCCATTTTTTTGCTTATAACTTTTGATATTTTTTGTGTGCTAATACACGCTTCGAATACATTTTTCTAGGCATCATGACGAATCTAATGAGGTATCACACGTATTTTTAGGAGTATTATCTTTATTCTTCACCGTTTTCAGGATCTCGAACAGACTAACTCCCGCCACTCTTTACAAAAATAACCTTAGAAACTAAACATCATTTAGGCGACACAACTGTTTTTTAGGCTATACTCCTCAAACTGACCACAACATTTGTTCAACGATTTCTAAAAATAACTTGTTTTTTGATTTTTTTTCACTTCAAAATTTGTTCTAAGACGCAATTTATTGCAAATTTTGTCATGTTAAAAGCTTCATAAGCAACGTCAATTGCAATGATGATAGCGTACATTAAAGATAGGTAATAATTAATTAAAGATAGGTAATAATTAATTACTATTAGAAGTATTTGAACAAATTAAATTATTTTTCAGAAAAATATTTTAATTTGTTTTTATCAAGTAGAAACACTACTATACAGGGTGGAAAGGCACGACGATCCTTCCCGGAAGTATTAGGTCGTTTAAGTGATACAGAGACTATTGGTAATGGTAAGAATCGTTAATTGAGTAAAAAATAAAAATTGCAAAAATACTACTTTTTAACTGTGGTGATAACCCTATAGCATGTGCACATGACGGCTAGATTAAGGATCTCCGTCGGGAAAGCTCGGGACTTTACACTTTTTTCCGATCGTTGACAGTATCGCAATGATGTATGAATGACGCATAAATGTCAAATAAATCAAATGCATGCAAAAATATTACAAACAATTTTATAACTTTCTTACATAATTACTTTTTTCCAATATTTAATACTATCTTCTTTTCACATACGGTGTTCAAATGTACCTCCGTGTATTACAACGCCGCCGCAGCCCGTACCCGAGTATGTCGATGCACATGCGATATAGTGTATGCTCTTCGTCATTTATCCTCCGCAGAAAGCACCAATTAGCCTTTGTCTCATTTCGTCCGCAGTTTCACATTCCGTTTGGTTTGGTACACCATATCTTTTACACAGCCCCACAAATTTAAATAGCCACGAGCATCTAACATTTTTATTTGAAGAATATGACATTCAATAAGTATAGTTCAATGAAAATTTAATTTCAAACATCAGACGTCTTGTCTATTTCCTACCACGCAAGAAGGTTTGTTAGTTTGGTATTGAAGAAGTATTTATTCTTGATTTATTCTTAGTATTTCATTTTTGCAAGTTCATTTGGTGCAACTAACACAACCTACATGTAATTTTTTATTATTTTAAATAGTTTCCAATTATTCGAAAATAATTTTGTGAAACGTGTTAAGAAACTAAAACCTTTTTATCAGTCAAGGAAACCAGAGATATTTATAAGACGATTGCGTACTTTTGAGTGGTTGTCAATGTCACCATTTGAACTGTCGTTGTAAACAATGTTGTGGTTAGTATTATTAATATTAAGGAATAACATAACTATTTCATTCAAGTATTGAACAAGTGGAACCACTAAGAAAGCGAAAATCCTGCAATGATTCTTACCGTGCTGTAAGCAGACCTAAAAATGGTTAGATGGCAACAAATTGGCATAATTTCCTGTCGAATACTGATTGTTTACAAGTAAGTTCATTGACCCTGTCACCTGTTAGGGTTAGAACAAAGTAGTTTTTTGCGTGGATGTTTAAAAGGTCATAATTTAGAAACGGTTGCCCATATTAACATAGTTTCTATGGAGAAAATATAGAGCTTAGGCTAAACTATCTCCCATTTCCGGAAAGGATCGTCGTGCCTTTCCACCCTGTATAAATTATAAACTGAAATATATGTCATATATGTCGGACCCTGACACCAGAAAGACATATTGCAGCGTTATAGTTCATTATTTTAGACGCCTGTATAAAATCGATTAGCAATGTTGAGCTACGTATTATTTGGTTGTAACAAAATAAATAAAGTTGTGTAGAGAGTAACTCCGTCTATTGGCGCATTGTTGAAATAAAGTTGCGTAGAGAGTAACGCCATTTATTGGCGTGTTGTTGAACTGAGATGACAGGTAGAAGGCTTTGGAACGTCGAGAGGTTTCTCTCGAGTGAGCGTAGGCACGAGTTGGCGTTTTTGTTGTTATGTTGGTAGACTGGTCGAGCAGGTTTGTTAACTTGACTGAGGCGGGAGCGGAGAGGCTCCGCCGCTGGTGTTTCTTCTTGATCGGACCGCGCTAGAGATCGGACGTACTCGTTAGCCAACCTCGTGCCTAACTCGCTACGTTCCTGAAGGTTTATACCTGAAGGATTATTCTGAAGGCTTATAGAATCCCGCGTTCTTTAACCATTTAGCTAGGTGTTTTATTACAAGTGTTATTTTGATTTCTTATGTTTCATTAGAAGCTTACTTTTGTGAAATAAAGAAATGATGTGTTATGTGTTGTTTTAACTTGTTTTGAAAAGATTTGTCCTTCTGAGTTTGTTGCCGGTCCCATATAGGGCTAAATCTTCTCAGGTCAGATGTGTAGGGTTGAAGCCGGCCTAGTTTGACTTGAATAAAGATTTAAACGGTTTCTTTTTACTTTCATATCGCTCCCTTGAGTAAAAAAATAGCAATTAGTTCTTTTAAACATTTAGTACTGAAGTATAGTAGGCACTAGTATGGTTAACGAGTCCTAATGTTTATTTCATGCACTGGTAGCAATGGTAGCATACTGGTTTAGCTGTGAAGTAATACATTATCGTACTACCCCCACGCGCCCACCGCCTTTGAGACCATCGGTATTCGACATATACTAAGAAAAAATTACCAAGGCCTCTAGTGCCCCAGGCTGGAATCGAACCAGCGTCCTCTTGGTCACTTTTTCTTATACTTGTGGGAACACACTTGGATGGCTAATCCCACAACGCAGCAAAATAGAATCGACGCGCGGGACGCGCGGGGGGTTAGCGTCCATGTATGTTCTCACGGGCCCCGCCACTTCTTTCTGTACAATTATTGTGAACACACGCCAATAAATAATATATTAATAATAACATCGGAGTTTTCACTGGGTCACCACCTCTCCTAGACCTTGAGTGTGCGACACTAAGATCCAAGTCGCACAGTGGTGACCCCGACGTGATTTCTTAAACATCGAAGATTTAAGCCTCAAGGTCACGATGCCTGATCCACTAGCAGCCCTGAGAGGAGCCCCGGTGCAACCGCCGGCCGCCCCTACGGCTGCCCGTCCGGCCGCCCCTCCAGCAGATGGAGGCGCCGCCGCAACCTCCAGCGCCGAGTCACCAGACGTCAAACCCGATATAATGGCAATTTCACTGTCGTCCCGTTTGCCGGAATTCTGGACGGACCAGCCGCGAGTGTGGTTTATTCGCGTCGAAGCCATCCTCGCGCCGCAGAAGCTGGGGGATGATTCCAGATTCGATCTCGTGGTCGCCAAGCTGCCTAAAGAAGTGATTGTGCAGCTTACGGATTTCCTGTCTCGCCCACCGGCCATAAACAAGTTCGCCGCGCTGAAGGCCAAGCTGTTATCCTTGTTCGAGGACACGAGAATCCGTCAAATTGAAAAATTTATCGGGGAATTGGAACTCGGTGAGTCGAAACCAAGCCAGTTACTGAATAGAACGAGGGACCTGGCTCGTGAAAACTTCCCCGATGAGACCCTGCGGATTCTGTGGCAAGGCCGCTTACCTGTGAACGTGCGAGGAGTCCTGGCAGTAGCAGAAACAAGTGATCTCGACAAATTGGCCATTATTGCGGATAATGTGACTGAAGCTACGCGTCATAGCTACGTTTCCGAGGTCAAGCAACCGCCGTCATTCGGTAAGCCGCTGTGTGACAGCAACGCGTCAACGTCAACCTCTTCGCAGTCAGAGATAGCGTTCCTGACTAAACAGATCGCCAAACTCACCGCCCAAATGTCAAATATGGAGCGGTCAAGGTCGCGGCAGAGAAATCAGAGGCAGCGAGGACGCAGCTACGAGAGGTCAACATCGCGCGCTAGGAGCTCTTCGCGCGGTCAACCTCGGCGTACCAAGGACGACCCAGATTGGCTTTGCCGATATCATTTCAAGTTCGGCGAGAAGGCCCAGCGTTGCTACCAGCCGTGCGCGTGGAAAACGTCGGGTTCGGAAAACTAAAAACGATGGTGCAATCGTCGACGGAGGTTTGCACTACATCGGTTAGCCGTCGTTTGTGTGTTACGGATAGGGAAAGTGGACTTAAGTTTTTAGCCGATACGGGCGCCGATGTGTCGATTTTGCCGCCAAAGAATCGTTTTTATAGTAACGAGTGCGCGAGATATAAACTTTACGCCGCGAACGGTACGGAAATAAAGACATTCGGGACTAAAACGTTAGTGTTGGACCTTAAATTACGCAGACCGTACCGTTGGGAGTTCGTCGTCGCCGACGTTAAGCAGCCTATTTTGGGAGCTGATTTTTTAGCCCATCATAAGCTGGTTGTCGATTTAAGTGCACGTAGGTTGATAGACCTGACGACGTTCCTCAAGGTCGCCGCAAAAATGGTAAGTACCACTCAACCCTCAATTTTTGCATTTTGCGTGGAACATCCCTTCCGTAAACTGTTGTCCGAGTACCCGGAAATTACCAAACCCGCCTCTTTCAAAGAGACGGCACCGCATAACGTGCTACATTACATAGAAACTACAGGGCCACCAGTTTTTGCGCGTGCTAGGCCGCTTCCCCCAGATAGGTATAAGAAAGTAAAAAAAGAATTTGAATTGATGCAAGAGTTAGGTATTTGTCGTCCATCGAAAAGTGCCTGGGCTAGTCCGCTACACGTAGTAGCGAAAAAGAATGGCGACATTCGACCTTGTGGGGACTACCGGATGCTTAATGCTATAACTAAGCCCGATAGGTATCCCATTCCGCGATTGCACGATTTTACCTACATTCTGGCGGGGAAATATTTACAAAGTTAGATATTAATCGCGCGTACCACTGTATTAGCGTGGCGCCAGAGGACATTGAAAAAACGAGTATAATAACACCATTCGGACTATTTGAGTTCCCCCGCATGAGTTTCGGGCTCAGGAATGCTGCCCAGACCTTCCAGCGCTTTATGAATAATTCCGTACTTCAAGGTTTGGACTTCCTTTTCAATTACCTAGATGATGTCATCATAGCTAGCGACAACAGTGAGCAGCATGAGCGACATCTAGCTTTAGTGTTCGAAAGGTTTACGAAGTACGGAATCACGATAAATCTGGACAAATGCTGTTTTGGACGCTCTTCGGTTGAGTTTTTGGGGCATCACGTCTCGACGGCAGGTATCAAGCCGCTCGAGGATAAGGTAAGTGCCATAGTCGACTATCCGAAGCCAGAAACCATGGAAGAGCTGCGCAGATTCCTAGGAATGCTGAATTTTTATAGAGGTCACATTCAGGACGCAGCCGTCAAGCAAGCAGAGCTAGATAAGTATTTAGTTAACACCAAAAAGAAAGACAAAACCAAGATCGAGTGGACAACAAAGGCAGAGGAGGCGTTTGCGCAGTGTAAGGCAGGTCTTCAACAGGCAGCTACGCTCGCGCACCCCAAGCCTGACGCCATTTTAGCACTTATGTGTGACGCATCAGATATTGCCGTCGGCAGTGTCCTTCAACAACGGGTAAATAATTCATGGGAACCCTTGGGATTTTTCTCGAAAAAGTTGTCCTCGGCTCAAGCTAAGTACAGTACGTACGATCGCGAACTCCTCGCTATTTACTTATCAATCAGGCACTTCCGTAAGTCGTTCGAAGGTCGCCAATTGACCCTGTATACCGACCACAAGCCCTTATGTACAGTATTTAATAAGGTAGGTGACGACAGCAAGGAAAGTCCCAGACGCGCGAGGCAACTCCTTTTTATAAGTGAGTTCACTACAGACATACGTCATATAAGTGGCAAGGACAATGTAGTCGCAGACACGCTGTCTAGAGTCGAAACAATTGATTGCCCGTCGGTATTAGATTTCTCAGAATTAGCCGACGCACAAGCTAAAGATGACTATGTTTTGCGCATGGCGCAATCGACTCCCAATGACGCAAGCAAAGTGCAACTCAAACTAATAACATTGCCGACTTGCACTAAACCTATCCTTTGTGAAACTTCTACACGCGAAGCTCGACCTTATTTACCTTTAGAGTTCCGTCGGAAAATATTTGATAGTTTACATTCATTAAGTCATCCCGGAATACGCACTAGTAGGAAAATGGTTAGTAAACGCTACTTTTGGCCAGAAGTAAATAAGGATGTAGGAATTTGGGCTCGGTCGTGTATTCAATGTCAAAGGGCGAAGGTCAGCCGACATGCGGTGTCAGATCTAGGCACATTCCCCGACTCAGCAGCTTTCGAACATATACACGTAGACATTGTGGGGCCACTGATAACGACTTCAAACGGGTATAGGTATCTCCTAACTATCATAGATAGGTATACGCGTTGGCCCGAGGCATTTCCTATTACTGAAATAACCGCGGAGATAGTGGCCAAAACCATTTACGAAGGCTGGATTGTTCGCTACGGTTGTCCGCTAAGGCTAACTAGCGACCAAGGACGCCAATTTGAAAGTAGGTTATTTGCAGAACTAATGAAGTTGTTAGGGGTAGATAAGATAAGAACCACTCCCTATCGGCCAGAGTCAAATGGTCGTATCGAACGATGGCATAGGTCACTCAAATCTGCGCTCATGGCAAAGCTCGGAGACGGAAGCTCATGGGTAGATCTGCTTCCAAGTGTAATGCTCGGGTTGCGCACCGCGGGTAGGTCCGACAGTGGCATAAGCGCAGCGGAAATGACGTTCGGTCGCACGCTTCGTCTGCCAGGAGCGTTTTATGAAACGACGAGGGATAGGGACCCCGTTGACCCTTATAGCGTGGTAGAGAAAATTAGGGATCACATTTCTAGTCTCAAGCCAGCGTTCAAGCGTGATAGACGAGATAGGACTATTTTCGTACATAATGACTTGCTCACGTGCACGCATGTTTTCCTTAGAGACGACACGGTGCGCAAGCCATTAAAACCGCCGTATGATGGACCCTACAAGGTCATCGAAAGGGGTGAAAAGGTATTTTTAATACAACTTCCCGGCAGACAAGCTCGTGTGTCTATCGATAGGTTAAAGCCAGCATTTATACTTAATTTGGATACTGACCAAGATGTCACCAAAAATCAAAGTAGCACAGACAATAGGAGTACGTCACAGGATATGGGGGATCGGGAAACGCCATCAGCGGCACCATCGCCCATACCTGTTCCGGTGACTCGGACCACACGCAGCGGAAGGACTGTTAAAAGACCAGTCCGATTTCTAATTGATGATTGAGTTGATATTAACCTATGTGCACATTAGATTTTAGGATCGATCCGTAGTATTAGTATTTTTTTTTTAGTGTGTAATGTTATAGTATCATGTAAGTATGTGTCGATTTCCGTAAGGGGAACTTTAGCATTCTTGCGAAAAGAAGCAAAGTCCTCCTTGCATACAAGTTTTACCTACTGTTATGTTTTATATAAAATATGACTTATTACTTAATAGTTATGGCACCAAGTTGCATTGCTGTTGTAACATCGCACGGTTCGGCCGACCGAGATGCAACGTCAGTAATGTTTACGAGGTCCGCTGTAATGCAAATGAATCATTAAATTGTGATTAAATTATACTTACCTATAGCGCTATATCTTAGGTTGCAACCTAGTTAAGTAGTGTTTTGAATTAGACATACTTTTTAATAAATCTTGTGTAATTTTATTTTGTATTTTGCATGTACGCAAATTTTGTAATACTTAAATAGCGATTTCGATGGGACGTAACCAATTTCTATCAGAGACCAGCGTAAGCGCTACTGTCTTACGTTGTGTTATTATTTTTTATTAATCATTATTCTACTTGGAAGAATGGGTCTGGGTCAAAGTAAAGACGAGAAGTCCCTGAACAGCAACATCGCGATAGCCCAAGTACAGTCGATCTCCGGGCAGGTCGAAGCGAAACTAAATTACGTGGGAATAGGACTCATAGCAGTTGGCGTGGTCCTGTGCATAGTGCTGGCGTATATACTACGGGCCAGATGTAAGAGTCATGTTAGAAATTGGTTGCGCAAAGCCGTCGCATCGCTGCCGCCTCCTACTGCAACTCGAGCCGTGCCGGAGCAAGTGTATTAACTGTATTAAGTGTAATTTTAAGTAAGGTTCCGTAATTATGATTATTTTTCTTTGTGTTTTTTTTCCTTTTTTTTTAAAAAGGGGGGGATTACTGTGGGAACACACTTGGATGGCTAATCCCACAACGCAGCAAAATAGAATCGACGCGCGGGACGCGCGGGGGGTTAGCGTCCATGTATGTTCTCACGGGCCCCGCCACTTCTTTCTGTACAATTATTGTGAACACACGCCAATAAATAATATATTAATAATAACATCGGAGTTTTCACTGGGTCACCACCTCTCCTAGACCTTGAGTGTGCGACACTAAGACCTAAGTCGCACATACTTTTTCGTATATGACATTTATTTCAGTTTATAATTTATATAGTAGTGTTTCTACTTGATAAAAACAAATTAAAATATTTTTCTGAAAAATTATTTAATTTGTTCAAATACTTCTAATAGTATTCATTGGGAGCGCCATCTCTCTCGCTAACTCGGTATCACATGAGATGATCCAGTTAGAAGGTCCGAACCATACTTTTCTACCTTAGGGATGGCCAGGGGGCGCCATAAGCCTTCAGTAAGAAGTGCATATACTTGGAAAAATTCGATCTATGCCGCTGTGGCCCGGTGGCCGAGTGACTCAGGCACCTGCCGCGATAGCAGAGGACGCTGGTTCGATTCCAGCCTGGGGCACTAGAGGCCTTGGTCACTTTTTCTTAGTATATGACATTTATTTCAGTTAATAATTAATTAGTACAAAAAATAGACTTTAAAATTTTTAAAACTTTGAAACATAAGTTTTATAGTTTTAGGACTACGTAAAGTGGCGTTCAAAAGTGTATAGATAGATGTCAACCGTAATGCCTTAATATTACGGTTGAAACATCTCTATGCACTTTTGAACGCCAGTGTACAGTCACCTGCAATAATAGTTTACGCAACGAAGACCGCAAAAATATCTGCCACGATCTTATTTGTAGAGCCACAAGAGCGTATCACATGTTATGTTTTAATTATTTGCTCGTGTTACACTATAGGGCCAGGCCCTCACCTATTAACAGTAGCCGTTCCCACCCTATAACCTTAACCCTAAACTCAATAAATACAAGTTTGCCCTCGGAAAATTCATCTCCCCTTTATTTGTCAAGTTATCCGTAAGAAAATTCCAATCTCTATCAATTACCCCTAATTACCCCCCGGTATTAGGCGGTGATAAATACAATTTGTCAGTGAAGACTTGGCGATAACTAGGGATGGCGGGTAGACCAAGGTTATTCAAAAGGTGAAGAATATTGATTTATACAAGATACAGTTACGTGGAATATTAAATTGTAATTGCCAGATTTTTTTTATATAATTCTAATCTTCCATGGCATGGCAGGGTCGCCATGTGAGGTTGGGCGTTGAAAACAACTAGGTTCTAGTATAGACGTATAAATAATGACTTAAATGACACGTACATGCACTTGTATATGTTAAGGCTATGCTGGTGTGTGGGTGAGGCATAGCCCACATACTACAGTTAGAATATTTAATTTTATCTACAGATAATAAATGCAGTAATTGCGGCAACAATGCAGCTAAATACTTATTATCATGCCTGGGCCACACTAACAGCTCAGCCACGACATTACGCGACTGGCGACGGCGGCAGTGACAACCATAGGCATGAATAAAATGTCCGATCGCTGTGTCTCGCTCCAACCTATGGTCATCACTGCCGCCGTCGCAAGTCGCGCAATGTCGAAGCCGAGCCGACGGGGAAACGCCGTTGAGCTATCGCTAATTATCATTCAAGTGTGGCTGTATGAAAACCGTTCATCATAGCGATAATCAACGGCGTTTCTCGTTAGTGTGGCCCCGGCATTAGGCATGAACGTTTGCCTCCGACGCGGTATTAAAAAAAAAGAAAAAATTCCCCGCGACCTACTAACACGTAATTACTAAGACACGCTTAACATCATCATTCAGCTCGACACACCAGAACACCTAGTGTAAATTTCATTCGATAGCGTGACGAGCGTTCGCGATTGCGTTATGTCTATTTTTGTATGGGATTTTGAACAGTGATTCGGTCAAATTGTGTTTTTTGAAAAACTAATTATAGCCAGCCTTTTATGAATGTAGTATGATACCTTTGGGTATGGTGCTTTACGCACGCTAGCGTCCCCTTCCCTCCCCCTGCCGCAACCCCTCCCCCCTTTTTGCATGAAATATGTCTCGGTTCACAGTTTTTTTAATTTTTCGGGGAAAGTATACAATATAAGAAAAAAGTGTCAATTAAAGAAATAATCCCTCTTAAATTCTTAACAAAAAAGGTTATATTCATTTTTTTGATATGACGCACCATATTCATGTTATGGCTAGATGAACTTCGACTTCGCTAGCGTGGGTTAAAGCACCATACCCAAAGGTATCATACTACATTCATAAAAGGCTGGCTATAATTTGTTTGTCTTCCCCATACATTAGAACACAACTTAACCGAATCACAGTGTGCCAAGTGCGGTTTGGAAACTCAAAATCCCATACAAAATTACACTTAACGCAAACGCGTACGTCGCGCTACCGAATTAAATTTACACTAGGAGTACAGAAAGATACTAGAAATATTCCTCACATCTCTGCGTAAATCTGAAAGCATCCCGAGGAGGAAATTAAAACAATTTCACTTCCGAGATCTTCCCGTTGAAGAGAATCACATCTGACATGGCTCGCATTGCGATCTTGCGAATTTATTTTGAACTTTGACTTTGTAGCTGTAGAGTTCAAGGTTGAATGATTGGACGTGACATGCTGACGAGTATTGCAAGCTTTTTAGGTAAAATTGATCTATAGATTGCAAATATACTCGGTGAAGCTAAATAAGGGCTGGTTGCACCAAGTTGGCGGACTGACTAACGTCACTCAGCAGTGAACTATGAGACTTCCCATAAAATAAAATTTTGCAAACTCTTTTCGGTGACAGACGGTTTGGTACAACCGACCCTTAGCACAGAATAAATAATAGTACTACGTACAGAAGATTCACTCTCTAACAAAACGTGTCTATTACGATTAGGAGAGATATGACGCTAGGTGGCGACAGCGCCACGCACGGCTTATGGCTAGCCACCAAAATTGGTGTGGCACGGATGTACTTGTAGCTACCTGTTGCAAAGCGACGAAATCGCGGAGTGAGTCACGCCTGCCCTTAGTGTGTAAAAGCTTCATACAAACATAGCCACACACAAAGCTAACTCCCCGAAATCCCTTACGTAGGTAAAGGAATTTCCGACGACATCTCTCAAATTAATGTCGATGTCAAAGGTGAACGATAAATTCCCTACGATAAATAACGGCACATTTTGATTGGATACAGCGACGACCTTGCAAGTGTGTTGTCTTAGGCGTGTGTAACGTACCTACACAGAAGTTACATGATCAGATGGTTCACATGCTAAATCATGATTTACTACCTAACCTTTGTTTTACAAATTTTAATTTTAAACAAGCAGAAACGTCTGCGAACGATGCTATTAAGCTTAGAATAAATTTAAAAGTGTAAAATTTACTGTCTTGGGTGAGACTTGAACTCACGGCCTCTGGAACGATACTGCAGCTCTCTGCCATCTGAGCCAACAAAAAGCTTTACAAGCTTGTAATTAATTTCCTTTGTATGCATGTTATATATGGGGGTTTTAAGAAAATATTTTTTCGAAAAACCATCGACTTTTGGGTTATTCAGACTCACAATCACGAGTACTATTTAATGAGACAAAGAAAAAAGTGTCCCCAGTTTTTCATATAAATTTTGGGTGTCAGTTTTGTAACGGTTCATACAAAATGTTATGTGTGTGAAAATGCGTTACAAAACTGACAAGTTTTTGGGACACATTTTTTTTCTTTTTAAATAGAGATTCTGAGTACTCCTAAAAATTTATGGATTTTCGAAAATGCCCATATCACTTGATATTTACCACTAGCTTTTCAATGAAGGAAAAATGGTGAGAAAACCTGCATTCATCTGTGGAGAAATTCAAGCCCTCTCGCGTATGAGAGGAGACCCGTGTCCAGCAGTGGAGCATGACTGTATAGGCCAGTGGTGGGCAAAGTACGACCTGCGGGCCAGATCCGGCCCGCGGAAGGGTTTTATCTGGCCCGCCACCGGTCCTTCGAAATAATTAGTATAAGTATGGCTCGCGACGCAACGATTTCAAATCAGAATGCAATTTTTCTGCAGTTCCAGCCTTCCTCGGATATTTATTAATTTTCTGGCCCGCCATGAAAAAAGTTTGCCCACTAAGCTCCACTTGCACCATCCAGGGGTTAACCGGTTAAACCTGGAGTTACCATGTTTATTACAATTGACACTGGGTTAGCGGTTGATCCCAAATTAGTAGCTAACCCATCCAGGGTGCAAGTGGCGCTAGGACACGTAGGGTTTTCCCATTCAGCGCCAAAACTAACATGCACCTAATTTATTTTTATCGTCGAACCCGGAAATCTCCCTAACCTCAATAGGCCTATGTGTACCGCTTTTCCCTGTCTAAGATAATAAAGTTGACAGCAGTCCCATAAAGTTTTTATGGTAACGGATTTATATTCAGAATACAATGTCCGTGTAACATGTTGTTGTTGTTGTTGCGTTGTTGTGGTTTTTTATTCTAAACTGCAGGGCTAAATCCGTTTTCGGGTGTATGAGTTTTTGTTTGATTTTATTGGCAACTGATTATGGTGTTACCGTAAAATTTGAAATAAAATATTGTAAGCCGCCAGGTTGGCTGTAAGTTTTTTCACTAATGATGTATTTAACAGTTAAAGTCGGTTCTGGCACAATTTGGTCACGGTTAACCTAACAATCTCCTCCTCTCTTCGCTCGTTGTCGCACCTATTTTTCGACTTTGGCAGAATACCGTGAAAACCGGTTTTAACTAGTGAAATGCGTTTTCACAAAAACGGGTTTTTACGGTGACATAGGTATACCTATAAAACTACTACTAATCGTATTCTCGCATAATAAATTCCAAATTTAATCAAATACCATCAACCAGGGTAAATAAGGATAGCAGGGGTGAATAGGGAATAACTTGTAATGTGATTTACCTGACAATTTCTTAAAAAATACTTAGACGAATTGTACTATTAGATTGAAAATAATCGTAGATTTAATATTATACAATGTGTGTGCATATTTTTGAAGTAATTGTCAGGTATATTAAAAAGATTAAAAACGGGTCACTCACGTATTTTAAGTCGAAAAACGCTCGTCATGTTTCACTCCGTACCGAGGAGGAGGAGGTACGGAGTGAAACATATCGAGCGTTTTTCGACTTAAAATACGTGAGTGACCCGTTTTTAATATATTTAATCTGTGTCTCACGGAAGTTTTGTTATAAAAATTGTCAGGTATAAATATCACCTTTTATATTTTGTCCCCATTCAGCCCAGCCATCCCTATTAACCCCGGTTGAAGGTATTCCAATATTCGTGCCAGTTAATTACCCTTTGCATTAAATCTATGCTTCGCATTATATCACCAATCTTTAAAATACTTAGGTAACAAATAAGTATTCCCAAAACTTTCCCCCTTATCAAGCGTTAACTGAATTAGCATCGTTAGCGTCTTCATTCAAATAACTTAAAAGCCTCGAACGTGACAACGATAAATATAAATTTCACATCGAAATTGGCTCCCCCGGATTAAGCGATTTGTTTTAAGGGTTAGTTTGGTTTAGGTTTTGAGCTGTTTTGAGGTACCGTAGACCGAGGTAACTTTGGAAAATTTGGGGTTACTTTGATAGATTTAAAACGGCCATAGAATTACCATTATTCATTATTTACTGAAAATGTTCCTGTAACTAGTTAGATTACTATATATTCATATTCACCTACTGTAAAAAATCTCGCACACATATATACAGGGTGTCCCATAAGTGACACGTCACAGTGACACTGGAGATAGCCCAAGCCAAGAGGACCCAAACCAACTTAACATGACCCCAGTAAAAGTGGCACGGTTTTCGAGTTATTGCCAAATTAAGGTTTTTCATGAATTTTGACCGTTTTTAACATTGTTAGTGCCAGTGTGCACTCGGAAAGGTCTCGAAGTTAGTTTTTTTTATGTCTACGGCATCATGAATAGTTAATTAAGATAACATAATAGGTATTTTATCGATAAACAATGTAAAATGCAAAAAAGTACTGGTTTAATGGTGAATTAAATTCACAGCGAAACATTAATTTCGACTTTGACCACCTGTCGTGAAAAAAAAATACTAGAAAAGTAATGAGCAACTAACGTCAAAATATTGAGCATGTTATGCAGATTCAAAAATAGTATAACACATGTACCTTCTTGCAATAAAATATGACTTATTATCATCTTTCGAAAGCCTCATAAAAAATAAGTGAAAACTTGGAAATTTGTAATCAGTTGCTACTTAGTAAAAATAACGATTTATGTTAAGATATTTCATTCTGGATACAGAAATAAAAAAAGCTCCTATTCAGTTATTGCCGAATGCCTAAAAGAAAGAGATGGAAAATGCTTATCTCCCTTTTTAAGGATATCATTGAGTTGATAAAGGTTCAAAGAAAATAATACAGGTTGAAGTTTGAAAGGGTAGGTTGAAATAATTTTACAATAGGTGCTCGAATTGCTTTTCTCCGGCTCGTATGTATGCTTGACACCGACTTGTAAAACTTCAAGTTAATTTTCTTAAATTAATTTCGGATATGTTTCGTGCTGCCTCGAACATGCCGTCGTAGTTCCTCTTGGGACCTTATTGGGTTGGAGTAAAATTTTTCTTTTAAGTATCCCCAATAAAAAAATCTAATGGATTTAGGTCCGGGGAACGTAGGCCATGCCACTGGTACCAGTCGGCCGATCCATCTTCTGGAGCTGGAACCACAGCAAGATGGCTGCCCAGAACACTACGCTCGCGACGTCCGCGACCCCCTCACACAGAAATTCCGAGATGGATCAGCCGATTGGGACCAGTGGCACGGCCGCCGCGTTCCCCAGACCTAAACCCATTAGATTTTTTCCATTAGGAATGCTTAAAATGCTTAAAAGATAAAGTTTACTCCGTGCCAATAAGGTGTCAAGAGGAACTACGGCGGCGCATGTTTGACGCAGCATGAAAAATATCCGAAATTAACTTGACATTTTACAAGACGGTGCCAAGCGTGCATACGATCCGGGGAAAAACAATTCGAGCAACTACTCTACAATAAAATTACTTTAAAAAATTGATTAAACTTCAACCTGCAGTATTTTATTTTCTTTGAACCTTTATCAACTCAATGACATCCTTAAAAAGGGACATAACCATTTCCATCTCTTTCTTTTAAGCATTCGGCAAATACTGAATAGGCGTTTTTTTTTAAATTTCTGAATCCAGAATTAGATATCTCAACATAAATCGTTATTTTTACTAAAAGTAGCAACGGATTGCAGAGTTCCTAGTTCTCACTTATTTTTTATGAGGCTTTCGAAAGATGATAATAATTCCTATTTTATTGCAGGAAGCTATATGTGTTATACCATTTTTGAATCTGCATAACATGCTCAATATTTTGACGTTATTTGCTCATTACTTTTCTAGTATTTTTTTTTTCACGACAGGTGGTCAAAGTCGAAATTAATGCTTCGCTGTGAATAGGGAATATTAGGCAAAGCTCTGCGTAGGTGGCACCTTTGTGGCACATACAGTAAACAAACCACATTGACACATCAGACGTCACGTCAATCACATGGCCTACCGCGAAACGAAAATCGAAATTTCGTTATCTAATCTCTCTATCACTCTTGCATATTCGAGCGATAAAGAGGCAGATAACTAAATTTCGATTTTCGTGTTTACCGGTAGGCTCTTGTTAACAAACCGCCTTGATGCATCAATGTCATATTTTATTGTCTGTGAAAACTTGTCAAAAAAACAGTTTAAGGCACAGTATGTATAAGTTAGTCTATGAATTTACTGAGTCGGTAGTGCTGCACTCTGGCGGCAGAACATTGCAGTAATATCCCCTATTTAATGTTTGGGTAGTATATATATTTCTTACTGCGCCAAAGTAACAAAATACTAGAAGTTGATTAATATTTTTAAGAAAAAGCCTTTGAAAATTAGTAAAATTTTGCCCCATTGCTTGTTTGTGTGAGTGATGCTTATAGTATAGGTGTAAGTAATTCTAACATGGCGACTTCTTTGACAAGCAAGCACTCTAACGCCTTGACAATAGAGGCGTGTTCAGATATTTGTGAGCGCCTTATCCGCCCCGATATATCTGATGGCGACTGTACTAAGCTAACATTAAAAGCGTTTTTGTAATTTTAGGTAAAATAATTTGCGTCATTTTCAATTGATAATAAGAATAAAAACATATAATCTATAAAACTTTTTATAAAAAAAAAAAAAAAAATTAAGCACTGTCGGGATTTGAACCCATATTCATTGATATTCTAGCTAAAATTTATTCAAAACAGATGTTGTGGGTGCCACAAGCACATGACAATCAACTTCTGAAAATACGTATCAGTTGGTTCTAAGTTACTTGTCAATGTCTCAAATAAGAATTTAAATTCTAAATTGTTCTTCCTAAAAATATTCATGCGCTGCACTGCGCCCTCTAGGTTACTTTACTGTAACATTACAAATCTACTGACATTAGACACTGACTTTAGGTATGTGAGTGTGCGTGAATGCAAGATATTGCAATATTTTGCAGTTTTATTCTCTGATTATTTAGATTAGACACTGTTGAGTATAACATGTTTCGATTTGGACGTAATATTTTTTATTGTTTACTTGTCTGCATTACGAGTAAATAAGAAAATACAATTTAAATTTTTATAAAATTCATGCAATTATACACAGTAGGTATATTACTTCATAGAAATTAGATAAAAAAAGATAGAAACATAATATATGTACATGGCATCATACAATAATAAAACATATTTCAAATATCGTGAATTTATTTTACAATTTTTATTTCCGACGTAACCAGTGAAACCCGCCTCAAAACGCCGGAAATAAAGGTAGGTAATAAAATAAATTCGCGATAGACCTCGGTTGAAATGTGGTTTAATGTTTGGTTTTTGAGGTTATTGAGATTTAGGATTCTGTAAGTTTAGAGTTTTATTGTTATTTTAATTTTGATCTATTAACGGATGATTTGTTGATCGAGTTGATCCGTTTAACCTTTTGAACTCTAAGAACACTTAGAGGCGTCGTAAGGACTCCTAACTACTAGTCCTGCCTACAGCGCCATGAACACATACACTATACATACAGGTAGTTCAGTCATTATAGATTTTGACCTGTGAATAATCAGTTCTTGGATTTTTTTTTCGTAGGTCCCTCGGGGGGGTCACTGGGAGTGTAAATTCAAAAAGTAGACTGAATCAGGCTCCTGTGTATATTCGAAAAACGGTTTTTCTTGAATAACTCGGCCATTTTTGATTTTACAATAAAACCGTGAGGACAAAAATTATAGGAAATTTGATTCTCTACAAGTTTGGTCCTCACAATTTTTCTTCTAGGATCGATATTTTGGAAATTAAATTATTAGTATTAAGTAGCGGTACTGATAATTTCGCTTCTCGACGCTAGATGTGGACTGCGAAAATAATAGTCGTTTTGGTATCAAAACTGATGTATGGAGTGAGCACTCTATTCTTACTACATATATTTCTCTATGGTCAAAGTAACCTTCACACTTAGGTACCGCTGGAGAGACGATGTGTAAAAAGACGCAACGCTACGCTATGGTAGGGGAGCCCAAGAGGGGATTTTTGTGTTTACTCGAGCGCGTCAGATTAAGATATGAATGATATCTTGCTACCCCGCGTAGTCTACCTTTACCCCTTTTAGCCATCTATGTTGAGCCCTTGGTTGGTATTGTTAAGCAGATTGTGGATTTGGTCATATTAGTCCAAATTAACGCTATAATTGTGCTATTACTAAATCTGAAAATTATACGCATTTCCTTAATCTGACGGGTACAATGTAAAAATTAGGCGTCTAACTTATGTTCGTCAGATTAAGAAAATGCCTACAAATAAGTGTTATATTAAGTTATACAAAAAATATAGCACTAAAGTGGACAAAAACGACCAAACCCACAACCTGCTTAACGATTTTTTAACCCTCCACCAACCTCCGGAAATTAAAAAAAAATTGTAGACGCTTTCCGGCTCGCTGGAAAAAAAACTTTATATAACTTTTTTGTCTTCTTATCATCTAATATTTCGATTCTAATAGATCTGTATGACGCTCGAGTAAATCCCGATTTAGCATTGTGGGCTCCCCTACTACTACGCTTAAACGAGTTTCACTTGCCTAGGCCCCTTCTAGGGTTGCCAGATGGTCGGGATCTAGCGGGATTCTCCCGATTTTTAGCATGTGTTCCCGATTCCCGACGAAGTGAAAACTGTCCCGAAAAATAGCTCCACGTTATAAAACAATAATTTCAAGTTCCGAACTGTCGTCGAGCGAGCGAGTGACCCGCGTCGAGCGTAGTGCCAATAATGTAAAATATCGTTGTTTTTAATACAATTACTTAGATTTGAATTTTTATTTTCTCCCGACTTAAGTCCCATAATCCCGAAAAAGTGATATTTTTTCCCGATAATAGCGCCTTTCGATCTGGCAACCCTAGCCCCTTCGGCTGTTTATTCGCGGTAGGAAATTCAGTAAAATCCAAATGCACTCATAATATTGTAACGACGTATAAGTATAATGCGAATTTTAATTCGTTTTTGGTGAGCGTTCTAACTGAACTACTAGCGACTTTTACCAAGGAGGAGTTTTGGCCGAAGGGTGTCAAGTTTCGGCGGTTCCACGGCCGGCTTCCAGACACTGCGGGGTTGCGTAATGCATCACAACCATAATGTGATTTGTAGTGTTTAGTTTTAAAATATGCTAGTTTTAAGGTATTTATGTATGGGCCACTAGTTGCATGAAATAAAAATGTCTTTTTCATTTCATAAAGTGGTCCCACCTGCGCGCGCAGCTGAGCCTTATCCCGGCCACTTTAACGGCCCCCCTAATAGGCGCTATTATAACTTTATCTTACATTAATTACTCTTTCAGCTCGGCGACGATTGTTTTATGGTTTTGGGTATTTTGTTGAGGGTTGAGTTTGAAGGTGTTGATTATTATAGCGTTATAAATGATACCACTATTTTTAGGGTTCCGTAGGTACCTCAAAAAGAAAAAACTAGATATGCACCGGATATTCGGTTACTATCCGGTATCCGGCCTATCCAGCCCTCTTTTTAATATCCGGCCGGATACCGGATTGTGACCTACTATTCGGCCGGATATCGGATAGTAATTTTGCTTGATTTCGGAGTCAATAAGTTTGATTTAAGAAACCGTCACGGTCGTAATCGTACTCGTTTATTATTTAAACACATTTTAAACATTGCACTATTGCACGCGCACTCATTTCGAACCTAGAAATGAGTCCGCGTAAACGTTCACTACAAAACAGTACGGTTACCATCAGTTTGTCACTGACATAGACGCCGTCGAGAACGTAATTTACTTTCTATACATCCCGTTTGCACTAATATGCGAGTGCGAGCGAGATGTATAGAAAGTAAATTACGTTCTCGACGGCGTTTATGTCAGTGACAAACTGATGGTAACCGTACAGGTCAAAGCCTGCACAATTGAAAAACTTGACCGGTTTTTGTTACACCCTGTTTATGTTATAAGGTGTAAGAAAAAGAGTGGTGGTAGGTAGAGATGGGTCGCGGGTATTTACCCAATTTACCCACCCAGGTAAATACCCGGTAAATACCCATCTACCCGGTATTTACCCGTATCTACCCAAATGGACGGGTAGATTCATTTCTTGTTGCACATGTCGATTTGTGTTAAAGTGGAGATATAAACCGAGTTAATGGTTGTAATTATTGTGTGTCATTTAAAATGAAATGGTTTAGTTGAAACCTGCAGTTGTAACTAAGGAATTTTTAGTACAATTTTGATAAATATTAAAAAAAGGCCGTCATAAGAGTATTTTTTTTAGATTTGAGTAAATTATCGTACTTATACGTTGATAATACACATTCTAACTTCGGTCGGCGGTGGGTGTGGTTGGGGGGAGGGGGGTAAAAGTGAACTTTTTCATATTTCTTGGAATCTGTCATTAATATCGAAAAGTGTTATATGTACAAACTAAAGTAGGCATAATTTTCTACAAAAAAGGTTATAAACATTTTTGTCCTATAACTAACTGTATTTGACTTATAAGCTTCCCAAGTTGTGATTCTGCACAATTTTTTTTTATTATCATTCATAAGTAGTCTTTATTTTCATCTTTCTAATGTATATTAAAAGCGTTTCAAAACATTTCCGGAAGCCAGGGAATGATTTTACACGCTTTTCATAATTGGACTGATATGTTAAAATCGAACTTCACCTCAAAACAACCTTTTCGTAATTAGTTTGAACATACATTTTATGTCACATTATAAAAAAATACTTAAATTAATCTTATTTATACTCACATACCATTAAACACATCAAATTTAGAAGAAAAACGAAAATACCCGCGTATTTACCCGCGGGTAGGTAAATATCGGGTATTTACCGGGTAAATACTCGAGAGCGGGTATTTAACCGGGTAGTTACCCATCTCTAGTGGTAGGTTTAAGGGTATATTCGATATCGTGTTCTGATTAAATTTAAAAGAGAAAAAGTAGGTACCTAGCAGAAAAAATCGACGATAAAAAAAAAACAACGGGTTGCACTTCGGGAGTGCCGGTAGAAGTGAAAACTCAACGACATTGTAACTCAAAATATTAATAACAGGGCCATATAGTGCAAAATGTCTGCAGCACTATGTATATTGAGGTTAACGCCATCTAGCGTTGTACGTCGCATTACTTGAAACCCCTAAGCACATCACTGTGAGTATTAATACCAGTTTGAGGGAAACAGATGGCATTTAAATCAAAAAACAATGACATTGTCCGTCACATATAACATAACGTCACGCAAGCGCCCTGCGCCGCCTACATGAAACAGCAGGCTCAGGCATACATTTTCGCCGTGCGGTAGAAAGAGAGGAAAGACGCCTTACGCGTTACGCCTTACGCTGTCTCGAGTTTATCATTTTTTCCCCACCTCAAAAAGTGCACAGCGCCGCTAAAGAAGTTTTCACTTCAAAAATTGACTATAAACATATTTATACAGTTTTACCACCTTATTCATAAACGCGCTACAAGCCACAATTAGTTTATTTATGTTTTATCCCTTTCTTGCAAATTCTAAAGTCAAAATGACAGATTAAGACAAACGATTATTAGCTAATTGAGGTTCATGAATAAAGGGGTTATTAATCTCCCTCACCGGTTAAGACCTTAACGTATAGTCTATATCTTTAGGTATTTCAATAAAAGTCATCAAACATTTTGTACATTTTCGGGTAGTTATAACAATTATTGGTTAACCGACCAATTATAAAACCGCCTGGATCAGTCTCTGAACGACCTGACTTTAACCTACATTATTTGATCGTGGATTGTTTTCTTCTACCCATGGTATAATAATATACTCCGCCTGGTACTCCATTCCCGTCTTTTCTAGGTCACCTAACTGACACGGGCCTACGTCATCATGCGACAGCGCTATATGATAATATGCGATAGCGCTATATATAGCGGCCATGTTGTTGTGACGTAGGCCCGTGTCACTCTGGGAATGGAAGACCATGTTTTATTAGACTATGCTTCTACCCTCAACTGGCTTAAGGAGCCGTTACTTATTTTTATTTAAATACCTAAAGATACAGAGTTTACTGGCGTTTCGCCGCAAGAGAAAAGCAGGTAACATGTACGGCTGCCACCAGTTTGACATTGACATATACGCTAGCGTGTGTGTAACTTACTTTATAATCTTTATATGCGTCTCGCTCGTACTCGCATATTAGTGCAAGCGAGATGTATAGAAAGTACCTAAGTTACGCAGACGTTAGCGAATAGGTAGGTACACTGCTAAGGCAGTCGTGGTAATGCTAAGGTCAATTTAAACGTATAAATTCATGTAGATCTCATAATGCCGTACCGTAAAACGGGGTGAAAAGACACGATTTTCAACTTCAAGGACGATTTTCGCCTATAATCCAAATGATGAAAGTAAAAATTTTGATATAATTTTTTGAGTCTTGGTTAGTTCTTCAATTTTGCATTTGTGAAATACATTTTTACCTACCCAATTCAGAGAAAATCAAAGAAAACTACCTGTTTTCTCCATATCCCTAAAACGGGGTCGATAGATACAAGAGGGGGTGAATAGAAATATTAAGTTTTAGTTGTCATAGGCATCGAATTTGGTCATTATTATGTTGATACTCTATTGGCAAATGGTATATATATCTGTTAAAAAGCTATTTCACACAAAATTATTTTTTTGTGTCTTTTAACCCCCAAGGCGTGTCTTTACACCACTTTTTGTATCTAATCACCCCCTATGGCGTAACTATTCACCCCATATGCGTGTTCACTGACCCCTTTATCACGTAAATTGCTTGATATTAGTTTTTTGCAAAAAAATGCTTCTTTATAGAGAAAATTAATGATATTATTTATTATTTAGGTACTACAGATACTATATTACCAGGTTAGCTAACTTTTACCTAGTTAATGTCAAAACATTTACCGCTAGAACAAAGTTCAGACAGGTTTCATTTCTTACCTTACTTTAGAGTCAAAAAAATCTAACCTTTAGGCAGTTTGATGAAGATCTTTTGGCATCAATGTAGAGAATAAATAGTCTACTATATATGCATTCCAAAAAATCTAATTCTAGAGTTGCACGTTTTTAAATATAACAACTTGAAAGATAAAAGTTCAAAATTTCTCTATTCACCCCGTGATTTCTGTTGACCCCGTTTTACGGTATTCGAACTTCAAGATATTCTCAAGAGACGACACGTACTAGATCCATTCTAGATACGTTATAATTTAGATATCAACTAGTTCTCTTTTGCAGCGCAATTCAGGCAACCAATGTCACTTTTACGTTAGATAGAGTAAGATACCTATTAGATGTGAATTGGATCTCTAAGTCATATCCTGTGGAAATCGTTCAAGAATATCTCCAGAATCGCGCAAATGTCAAATTTGACAGGTTAGATCTTAAACATATCGTTATCGTATCTTTGGTGATGTCTAAAAGATATCTAATAGATGTCTATTTCAAAATCCGAATCGGGCCCATTCTGACATCACTCGATTCGATCTAAGTCACAGAATAAATATTAGTACTAGGTACAGAAGACTCACCCTCTAACAAAGCGCGTCTGTTACGATCTGGACAGATAATATGTCCGCTAGGTGGCGACAGCGCCACGCGCGGCTTAGGGCCGACACACATACCCACGACACAGAATAAATAATAGTACTACCGTACAGAAAGGAAACTTCCTACAAAACCGAAGTTTGACAGCGGTTCAGGGTCGAATCATGCTATCCCTTTCTAATATATGGCACTATCCCTTTCGGCAATTTAGGGTTGTCAAAAATCAAGTGATTATGTTATCTGTGGTCGTGAACGCAAAAAGAAGTCAAGTGGTGCCAACCCTAATAATTGCTCGGAGCAATGCTGAGCCGAGCGGAGCCGAGTTTGGCCGAAGTCAGGAGTTTCGCACCCCTGCCCACGATACGACGCCGTATCGTGAGACGACGCGACATCGTCTCACGTTGCGACGTCGTGTAACGTTACGACGTCGTATCGTGGCGCGATACGACGTCGTGTCGCGGCACAATACGACGTCGTGTCTGGACATTTTACGACGTCGTGTCACGTTGCGGCGCCGTAACGTGGAAATCTACGATGTGCATTGATTGATTCACGACACGATATCGTATCGTAGTATTAGTCGACCACAATCAGACTACGATTCGAAAGTACCGTTAGCACAACAAATTAATAATTATACTCATATGTCATATGCCTTCATACTACAAGTCCATGCACTTTTATTTTTTCATAATGGCGTGAGCATTGGTCTCGCAAGACAGCTCGCAAAGGCTCTAGTATATAATGGCAATGACGGTAAACACTGTAAACAGTCACTACATGCATATATTTTAGCGCTATTCTTAATACATATTATGCTTTTTAGGGTTTCGTACAAAAAAGGTGACTCTGTCTGTCCGTCTATCTGTCACGTCTTTCATAACATATGAATCGCCATATCTGTTAATAAAATATGAATCGAAAATTACTTACTTACTGTTTACGCCGTAGGTTTTTACGACACGACGTCGCAATGTTATACGGCATCGTATAGTGCTCACGATACGACGTCGTAGGTTTCTACGACACGACGCCGCAACGTGACACGGCGTCGTATAGTGCCCACGATACGACGTCGTAGATTTCTACGACACGACGTCGCAACGTTACACGACGTCGCAACGTGAGACGACGCCGCGTCGTCCCACGATACGACGTCGTATCGTGGGTATGTATGCCGGCCCTAATGGCTAGCCACCGAAATTGGTGTGGAACGGATGTACTTTTAGCTACCTGTAGCAAAGCGACGAACTCGCGGAGTGAGCCACGCCTGTCTAAGTTTATTGAGGCAACTTACTGACTCTCGTCAAGCTAAGTAGTACATTACGGTACAAGTGGGAAAATTACGAAATTCGCAACGAGTGGAGATAAATTAAAACACGACCGAACATGAGTTGCGAATTACCTACTCGCACGTATACATACAACGGTTTGAGGGTCCCACTGATTAACAGTCCGCCGGACGGTATCGGCCTATCAGTTAGAACAAAATTTTGACAGTTCCGAACACCTGACAGGCCGATACCGTCCGGCGGACTGTTAATCAGTGGGACCCTTTACAGACATAATGCACGTAAAGTGCTAATTACAGCTAAACACTGTAATAATTACTTTAATACAAAGTTCATGGGGTCGTTACTCCCAAAGGATGTGGTAAAAAGTGGTGTCTATGTTTGAGGCGCGTCGGTCGCTCGATAATTTGTTCATTAAAATACGCAACATCGAATAATATTATTAATAACTAGGCAATTGAAATTCGTAATTAATTTGTCTATGAAATATATACAATTTAAATCAATACCTTTGAATTTATAGTTGTCATGTACAATTTATGACTAGCCTATGTGTTTACTATTAGTTTGGATACACATTTATGTACCTACCTACATTAACATTAATATACTCATTGAAATTTGGAGACTATTTTAATGAATTCGTTGACAAATATTATTTATTAATGATAGATTTTAGGCATAATTTTCTTTATCTAAATTTTCTTACTCTCTTTTACTTTGTTAGTCAATATGGCACTTAGAATCTTACTAAATAGCTTAGGCGAGACTCTCTTTTTATCACTTTAATTTATTTATAACTTGTGTTTTTTATAGTTCTTTAACTTTGTTACTAATCATATTTTTCTTTCTTCAGCCTTCTACTCGGCTCCTTCTTCTCCCCTTCCCCTTCCTCAAGCTCGCCCATCATTCATCAATCCTCATTCTCCACGTCTTCATTTTCATCAGGTGTGTGTGTGTATTCATCTTGTAAATAGTTCTCCATATCTTGGGTGGCTTATCAGCCAGGTGCCCTTTCCTTTTTTAGGGTTCCGTACCCAAAGGGTAAAACGGGACCCTATTACTAAGACTTCGCTGTCCGTCCGTCCGTCCGTCCGTCCGTCCGTCCGTCCGTCCGTCCGTCCGTCTGTCACCAGGCTGTATCTCACGAACCGTGATAGCTAGACAGTTGAAATTTTCACAGATGATGTATTTCTGTTGCCGCTATAACAACAAATACTAAAAACAGAATAAAATAAAGATTTAAATGGGGCTCCCATACAACGAACGTGATTTTTGACCAAAGTTAAGCAACGTCGGGAGTGGTCAGTACTTGGATGGGTGACCGTTTTTTTTTGCTTTTTTTTTGTTTTTTTTTTATATGGTACGGAACCCTTCGTGCGCGAGTCCGACTCGCACTTGCCCGATTTTTTCTCTTCATCCAGAGCGGTAGGCCAACTCTGTCATAAAATAAGCCATATGGTCAATTTTTTTACTCTACCTTTATTGTTTAGTTTGTATTTTTTGTCTCAATAAAGTCCCCTACAACCTACTATTTTATAATTAGGGAATTTAAATTAGTGACAGCCATATTCGAACTTTAAGATACGTCAAATAATAGTCAATAATAGATATGGAAACAATATGGATCGGATATGTCAGTGTCAAACAAGTGTCAAAAGTGAGGTTTCTACAAACAAAAACGTTACTTTAATCACTCGTTTGACACTGACATCTCCAATCTATATTGTTTCCATATCTATTATTTGACGTACTTATCTTAAAGTTCGAATATGGCTGTGACTGTGACAAATCCAAATATTTGTGAGAGAAAATATAATTGCCATTTTAAAATCAATTAATTCTACGGTCCATGTTTTGCATTGCCTTTGATCTCAGTTATAGGTTATCTACATATAAATAATTGTTTCAAAATACTAGAATATTCAGTAATATTAATACGCGTTGTCGGAGGTAATTTCGGTAAATAGGTAATTGATGTAATCGTATAATATTTCAGTGATTGAACTAGAGTTAAACCAAGAAAACTCTGCAATGATTTTGATAGCACACTCAATGCAAGTGTTAATTTAAACGTCAAACTTCTATGAAATGATGACGTATAAATAACACTTGCACTGCGTGGGTATGCTATCAAAATCGTTGCAGACTTGTTGTTGTTTTCTTGGTCTAACTCTAATTGAGTTTACATTCGTCTCAAAACTTACGAACAGACGAGGTAAAATTTTTTTGCGGTGATTCAAATTTAAATAAATTAGCCCACCTGTAAAGAGAATTAGGTTTTGGTGAGATTTTTTCGCGCATACATTTTGAAAACAAAAACGGAATAATTCGGAACGGCCGTTTTACTGTTTACCGCTTTGTTTTGACAATTCATCATAATAATCAAAGTAGTACGAAAGACGTAAAAGGGTAATTAAACGCTTCTAGATATCGTGAAAAGATACCGGCTGTCTGAGTCCCGGGCGATCGCAGCGCCACCCTCCGCACCTCAGTTGAAAATCCTCGCGGACGGGAGCGCACGTATCTGCGGCCCGAAAAAAAAAACATCGATTTTCGAACAGTGTTGCCTATGTGTGTGTGTGAGTGTGAGTGTATTTTCGAATTTGGAATACTTACTCGGCGGCGTAAGTTTTTTTTTTATTATTTTTAATTGATTAGAGTGCAAATTAATTTGTTATTAAGAAAAGTTCGCATAGTGCAAGGTGTATTAGTTTTTAATGGGATTGGTTGGGTAAAATTGGTGATTTAAATTAGTTTTTACGGTAGTTACGTAACGATCTGATAAAGGTTAAGGGTTGTGACCCTGAAAATGTAAATTCAGGTTTTAATTTATATTTAAATGACGATAATTTAGTATATCTTGTTTCGTTATTGGCGGCTTAAAATGTAGTTTGAATTTTCGCGCTTTGGCCTACTAATGTTTTTCGTTAAGTAATTATTAATATTTGAAAATTCGCTTTCAATAAATATATTTCTATCTAATATATTTTAACTTTTACTCATAATAATTTTAAATAATTTAGTAAAATATTAATATTACTTTATCATGTTTATTATAATTAGGTACCTGCCTACATTATCTTTCTCTCGTTGTTCCGACTCATGGGAGCCTGGGGTCCGCTTGGCAACTAATCTCAAGAATTGCCTTAGGCACTAGTTTTTACGAAAGCGCCTGCTATCCTTTGAAGCCAGAGCTTACATTTTAATGAAAAAAAAAATGTTTTATGAATGTAAATACTTATTTGCGTAGATAACGAGTTAAGGTCAATGTGGCTTATTCCGTCATAAGGGCTATTCCGTCCACGAGGTTGAATTTAAGGGCCTGACTCAAACTTTAAACGATAATATAATATTATCGGGAATTTAATACTTACTTAAGGAATTTCATCTTATTTTAATCAAAGTACCTGCTAAATAAAAAATTCACTCATCTCTTATCATTTGATCGTTTTATTTTAATAAAATATTCACATGTAAAAATCAATAAATATTTTAACTAGGTATAAAACGCCTTTGACATGTTTCGATGCTCTTGTCGAGGATCTTCAAAACGGATTGCAACATGCCGAGCGATTATTCGACTAAAATAATAAGTAACCTCTACTGTAGCAATTAAAAAACAGATAAAACACTAACTGCCGTATTCGAACTTCAAGATATTCACAAGAGACGACACGTACTAGATTCATTCTAGATACGTTACAGTTTAGATATCAACTAGTTCTCTTTTGCAGCGCAATTCGGGCAACCAATGTCACTTTTACGTTAGATAGAGTAAGATATCTATTAGATGTGAATTGGATCTCTAAGTCATATCCTGTGGAAATTGTTCAAGTGTATCTCCAGAATCGCGCAAATGTCAAATTTGACAGGTTAGATCTTAAACATATCGTTATCGTATCTTGGTGATGTCTAAAGATATCTAATAGATGTCTATTTCAAAATCCGAATCGGGCCCTAAGGCCCTCAGCACACGGCGTCGTAACGTAATTGAAGCGTAAGCGTATCGTAATGCGCGCGTAGAAGAGCGCTACGAGCACGTACAGTCACCTGCAATAATATGTTACACAACGAAGGCCGCAAAAATATTTAACACGAGAGCTACCTATGAGAACGCGTCACATATTTTTGGGGCCTTCGAAGAGGAACATATTATTGCAGGTGACTGTACATACGGCCCGGTTCGAACTTTAAAATACGTCAAATATTTGGTCTAGATACGAAATGGATTAGATATGTCAGTGTAAAAAGTGACGTTTCTTCCAACAAAAAAAGGTCACTTTTGACACTGACATCGAATTCATATGGTATCTAGACGTAATATTTGATGTATCTTAAAGTATGATCAAACAAGTCCGACACACGAAGCGTAATCTCATATGATTCGATGCAACAACGCTTCGTGTGCGGACATGTTGGAACATATACGCTTGCTCGTACTCGTAGCGATCTCGTTCTACGCGCGTATTACGATACGCTTACGCTTCTCCTACGTTACGAAGTAGGGCTCGCGGTCGAGTCCGTGTTTCGTTTACACGTTCCGAATACCCGTTTCCGAATAACACGTACACGGTTTTCTGGCCCGTTCCGCACGTGTAATTAAGAAACGTGTAATTAAGATCCGTCTCCACGGATAAACGGGTATTCGAAGAAACGGATCTTATTTACCCGTGGCTCCGGACACGTCCTTGACAAGTAGCGAAGGAACGAACCGGCGCGGCGTACTTAATAGTCAGATTAGTAGACAAAAGATTCATGACGAGTTTCCGTCATATTTAACCTTATTCCGTGGTTCATAGAGTCGAAATTCAATAAACGGTTTACAGAACCCTTTTTGACCAGGTAGTTTTTGCTTGCAATGTTGCAAATACGAGTAGAAAATTAGAAATACAATAGATATACCTATGCTAGTTATCAAAATAGTATTTTATATAAGACTTCAAATACTAATACTTTATGGTTTATTAATATAACTTGATAGCAATAAATTTAAAGTGCTTAAAAAAATTAAAGCAATAAAGAGTATAAAGACTTTACGTTAAAATCTGGCCATGCATGATCTGGTAGGTGGTGGTAGGTAAGTATACAATATTCTTACCAATTGCATATTTTTAAACAGTTCTTATATTTTTAATAATTTGTATTCTGTATATTGTATGTGTGAGTTTTTACGAATATATTCTGTCAATAAGAAATGTATATTTTTAATCTAATTATATTTTAAGTTACGTAAGCCAGACATCTTAGTATTATTATAGTAAACCACGTAAAAATTAATAAATACAGTGTAAACTCTATATAACGACACTGAAGGGACTGCGGATTTTTCGATGTTAAGTATAGAGAGTGGTTGTTAAATGGAGTGAAATAAAAAGGTCATCTTACTATTCTAAATATTCTAATGTATCTGTTTATAATATACTTAGGACACATTTTGCACAAGAAGAACATTCATTTCATACAAATAACAACGCCTATTAATTTATAACCTGTAACATCTTGTCAAAAGTCTAGTGCCCGAGGTAAACATGTGCAAGTTGATCATACAAAAACAAAAGACAAATTTTCTTAGAATCTCCGGTACGTCAGTCGAAGTAAACACGTGCTAGATAATAAAACAACAAAACAGCAAACAAAAAAACGTACACAGCTGCAGTTTATATCAACTTAGAAAGTATTTCTTAATGATGTATTATGCCGTATTGTTGTCGTTAAATAGAGTGAGCGTGACGCTATATAGAGTGTATTACTGTATAGAAAACAAGGTAAACCAACCAAAGTCAAGCAATTTCGACATTTTAAGCAGTTTGTCGTTAAATCGAGTGACGTTATAAAGAGTTTACACTGTAATCATGTGTATCTGCCAATAAGTAATGTATTTACAACTTTTAATATAATTTAGTATGAATTTATGAAAAGTAAGACTTTTCTTAAATTCATTATCTTATTATCATATAAAATGAACTTTAAGACTGTACTAATAAATATTATTTACAATTTTAGCAACAAAACAACAAAACGATTTTAAATTAAAGTAACTTGGAAAGACTGTATTTTACGAATTGGCCGACTAAGTGGCGAACTGGAGTCATACCTACTTACCTAAACACAATATCTTAAAAGTCATATTTATTTCGTCTTCATTTGCTACTAGCAAATGTATCGAACATTTGCTTCTTTAATTTTAGCCGCTGCATTTGTTACAATTTTATATATGTGTAGACAGGTTCTCCTTATTACACCGACATAAAGCTTATAATTAGCTATGGCAGTTCTGAAAATGGTTTGTTTTCGGCGATATCAGACAAAAGGGTATTGGAAAACAATACGTTCTAAAGTTCTAATGAATGGAACGCCACCGGCCGGCATTTATTACCTGAGCACTAGTGTGAAAGTGACCCCAGTCAACATGAATGATTACCAATTTTGAGATCTATCTTAATGTATTTAGCAATATAATTGCAAGGTAACCAAGGTAGCATAGGTTTTTAAGGTTCTCGCGTGAAATCCTGCGTTTTAAATGCCGCTGTACTTTTTTTGCTTCGTTGGTAGATTAGTTAACAGTTAGGTAATTGATAAAAATAACAAATAACCACAAAGTAGTAGTAGGTAGTATTTGTCTGCATACCTATTCTTCGCGAAACTATATAACTTACACCATTATATATAAAATGTGTTTCTTTGATTGAAATGTAATATGTAATGAAATTAACTTAAAAGCAGTAATAGTAAAAAAAAATTGGCCAAGTGCGAGTCCGACTCGCACACGAAGGGTTCCGTACCATTATCTATAAAAACGTCACCCATCCAAGTACTTAAGTCCCAGAGCCCCACTTAAGTCTTTATTTTATTCTGTTTTTAGTATTTGTTGTTATAGCGGCAACGGAAATACATCGTCTGTGAAAATTTCAGCTGTCTAGCTATCACAGATCACGAGATACAGCCTGGTGACAGGCGGACGGACGGACGGACGAACGGACGGACAGCGAAGTCTTAGTAATAGGGTCCCGTTTTACCCTTTGGGTACGGAACCGTAATTAAGGTTCTAAACTAGGGACGAGTAAGTTCAAAATTAAAAATAGTAGACTATATAGAATAGGGACACCTACTTCCATTCATATACAGAGTCATTTTAGGACCGTTAGCCATATTGTGCGAGGTGATTGGGTAGGTCATACTGAACAACTTTTTCTATGGGACCAACCTCGAAATCCCAAAAAAAATTTGGCCTTCCCATAGATATCGTCGACATCCACTCGACCAAAATGTATAAAACGGCCAAAAAAAATTTTTGTGATTTCGGAGTTGTCCAATACAAAAAGTTGTTCAGTATGGCCTACCTAATCACCTCGCACAATATGGCATACGGTCCAAAAATGACCCTGTATTGTATAGTTGGTAAAATATGTTATATTAACACATGTGTTAAAACTGTTATAAATAATTAAAAAAAAATCGTACGCTAAACGAGTTCATCTGAAGTCAACATTCAATACTAGACCTTGCATACCCAGAGCTAGAGCATTGATTAGCTCAAACTGTTTCGGATCCGTTCGGGCCGGTCTTAAGTACCCGTGTAAACGGAGATACGTATCTGAGAAACGTTTCTTGGGAACGGTTCTTGGATACGTATCCGGATCTCGGCGGTTCCGTGTAAACCGTGTTCTTAGCACCGCCGGTCTTAAGAACACGGGTATTCGTTTCGGCGTGTAACACGGATACCGGGAGCCCTATTACGAAGCCGTGTGCCGAGGGCCTATATGAGCGTTTCTTTTATTTTTTGCCATTTTATATATTGTGACCTTTTTTGCCACTTTTGAGTTATTTCTAGTCAGGATCGCGAGCCCTTTTCATCCTTATAGGAGAAAAAAAGTGTCCTAAAATTTCCATACATTTTTCAAACTTTCCTTTTTGTTACCGCCATACAAAATGTATGGGGAAATGGTAACACAATAGGAAAAAAACTCTGGGTCATTTTTTTATCCCATTAGGATCGAAAGACCTCGTGATTTTGAGTAGCAATAACACAATAGTGGCAAAAAACCGGGCAAGTGCGAGTCGGACTCGCGCACGAAGGGTTCCGTACCATAATGAAAAAAAAAACGGAAACAATGCAAAAAAAAAGTCACCCATCCAAGTACTGACCACGCCCGACGTTGCTTAACTTTGGTCAAAAATCACGTTTGTTGTATGGGAGCCCCATTTCAATCTTTATTTTATTCTGTTTTTAGTATTTGTTGTTATAGCGGCAACAGAAATACATCATCTGTGAAAATTTCAACTGTCTAGCTATCACGGTTCGTGAGATACAGCCTGGTGACAGACAGACGGACGGACGGACGGACGGACAGCGAAGTCTTAGTAATAGGGTCCCGTTCTACCATTTGGGTACGGAACCCTAAAAAGGCCACAATAAATAAAAATGGCAATAAATAAAAGAAACGCTCCTATCGTCGTTAAAAATTCACACTCCACATTACGCTTGAGGAAAAACATAAAAACCCATTATTTTTAAATGAACGGGATTTGATCTCGTACATTTGAATTCTCGTTTTCCCCTTCTTATATAGGTAAAATATAAGGTTTCGATATATTTTTCCTCGATGTAGGTATTAAACCGACCGTATCTCAAAGAGAGGAAGCCGACTGCGAACATAGAACTTTGAAAAGAATATATCTTAATCACTATGTATATATTAAATATATTAAAAACGGGTCACTCACGTATTTTAAGTCGAAAAACGCTCGACATGTTTCACTCCGTACCGAGGTCCGTCACCGTAAACGCAAGCTCCTGATGACACTTCTCGGTACGGAGTGAAACATGTCGAGCGTTTTTCGACTTAAAATACGTGAGTGACCCGTTTTTAATATATTTAATATGTCTGTGTCTCACGGAAGTTTTGTCACTGTATATGTTACGGGTAATGTTAGAAGGTTAAACTCAAGTTTACCCTGGTAATTACTTTGCCCAAGCCTTTTGGGTAAAGTCCGAAAATTTAAACAACATTAATCTGTATTCCGCGTTTACCCGTACACATCTAGGTCTACCCAACACTGGCTGGGTAATGCTAGGTGTTGCATCATCACTTCTGACATTACCCTCCAAGTGTTGGGTAGACCTAGATGTAAAGTTAAACAAACACAGAATACAAATTAAAGTTGATTTAATTTTCGGGCTTTACCCAAAAGGCTTGGGTAATACTGGGTATACCCAGGCACAGAATAAATAATAATAGTACCTACTACCGTACAGAAAGGACACTTCCTACAGTTCCTACAAAACCAAAGTTTGACAGCGAGTCAGGGTCGAATCATGCTATCCCTTTCTAATGTATGGCACTATCCCTTTCGGCTATTTAGGGTTGTCGAAATTCAAGTGATTATCTTATCTGTGGTCGTGCACGCAAAAGGACGTCAAGCGGTGCCAACCCTAATAATTGCTCGGAGCAATGCTGAGCCGAACGGAACCGAATTTGCCCGAAGTCAGGAGTGTCTCCCCACTGACAGAAGCTACTGCGTCGTAGGACCAATATATTTCAACTTGGCTAACAGATTTAACAGATATACCAAGTGTGCCATAAAGACAAGGCTCGCTTAAAAATTCTGAAAGTTAAGATCAATACCAAGTTCCTAAATTGCAAAGTACACTTTGTAAAACACCCTGTAGGTAGGCTTGTTCGCGCCTTAATGTGCCGCGAGGGAAAACTCCTACCTAATAAAACTTCAAAGTAACTTTGCTATTTTGTCCTATTTTTGGGACACCCGGTCCAACGAAGTTTAGCAAGGACGATATCGTTTTAGACGTGTCCTAAATTGAGAACATTTTGATTTGAGAAGGTATTTTTTGTACAATCGTTTTTTTAGGTTCAGTCAATTTCGCGTCTTTCATAGCTTATCATTTTTATTAATGGGGAGTTATAAGACAAAATAGGCCGAAGTGATCGCCATACTAACGTAGTCCCCATTTTCCTCTCTGGTTATTAGCATTACATATCGACAACAGCTATGCCCTTTTGGTTGAAATTTTTTCTAGCTTTTAATAGTTATTTGTTTCACAAGGGGGCAAAGTTGTTGTTTAACCGCTCGTGCTAATATTGATACCCGAGAAAGCGGAAGATTCCAAAATTGAACCACGAGCGTAGCGAGTTGAGAGTTGCGAGGGTTTCAAAGCACGAGGGTTAAACAAAATTTGCCCCCGAGTGAAACACAAAATTTTTCACCACACCAACCCGAAGCAAATATTAAATGTAAAATATCAAACAAAATCAAACCAAATCAAATCCAAATGAATGTTATTAAATATTTATCATCCGAAATCATAATTTAAAAGTCAATTCTGTATTTGATTACTTTGCCTCACATGTGAATAAAATGCAACTTTGCTATCCGTTTTTGAAGTGCAAAGTAAGCCTTTCCGAGCTGGTGTGGTGAAAAAAAAATGCAAATTCACACCGTGGGACCGTATTGTGATCTAAAAAACGTTACGATTCTTCAAAAACTCTGCTGGCTGAACCCACGCCTTACTTACAGCAAACCTGTAACGTCTGACCTCGGTACATTTTCCCTTGTTATTACTGTGCCGAGTTCCGAAAAATAAAAACAAGATACGTTCTCGAATGACAAGGTGATATCTCCGAGAAATATTGAAAAAAACACGGCTCAATAGGGAATATTACGCAAAACTCTGCGTAGAGGGTGTCACAAGCGTAATCAAAAATCTACCGCGAACACGAATCGAAAGTTCGGTTTCTGCCTCTTTATCAGTCTATTAGATCGATAGAGAGGAAGATAACGAAATTTCGATTTTCGCGTTTCGCGGTAGCCACCTGTAAACAAACCGCCATGATGCATTAATGTCATTGTGAAAACTTGTCAAAAAACTGTTTAAAGCCTACTACTAACTACTTATACATGTATAAGTTACTCTATGGTTTACTAAACAACATAGTGCTGCACTCTGGCGGCAGAACATTGCAGTAATACTCCCTATTCGTGTTCTATAGAACACTAATCAAAGATGCATGTATCGTACATGTCAGGAATATTTGCCGACTGGTCTGCCCTAGTGGGTAGTGACCCTGCCTATGAAAACTATGGTCCCGGGTTCGAAGGGTAAGAGCGATTGTGCATTACAATGAATTTTACTGTCCGGCAGTCCGAGTTTTCATGGTCCGATATGGCATGAAAAACACGGATGATTGGCTTGTGCACTTGTTCGTCTTTTTACTCGCAGGTGCGGCGCAGTGGCATGAAACACATACTCATAATCATAATCATTTATTTGCACATAAAAAGGGTTTTACATAAAGGTGTTATAGAGTTACATGTCCAAGCCTTTTTAGCTGTTTTTGACAGCATGCAAATGGGTCCTTATAATACATTAAATTTGTACTAAATAAGACTACCTTAAATTAACTTAATTATACTATCGACGTTACATCCTCGAGATTTAATTTTAACTAGGTAGTACACTGTTTAATGTACTAGGCATCCAGCACAATATTTAGATATGAGAAAATAAGAAAGTCAATTGATCCTCTCGTTCCCGCCGCTGCGCCCTCTGTTGGCGCGCGCGTCACCTCATTCGCTTTTTTTTGTGCGGGCATCGCAGTACACTCTCGTTCTTATTTTTCAAATTAAATTATTAATCTTGTGAAAATAAGTGTTATATTACCGCGTACGTATAAAAGGATATCACGATAGGTAATATGGGAAAACGAAGAAGACGTCGCTCGGAAGATATTAAGCGCAAAATAAAACGATTAAAACGCAGTTTAGATCGGCGCCATTATTATAGTGACGATGAAGGTGAGTTCAAAGTACTTACATTTTTTAGCCGTGGGTACTATGGTGCAGGAGCGGCGAGCCTCCGCCGCTGTTCGCTACCTACCGCACATCTTGGAAAATGTAAACATACCAATGTTCATATTGTTCGTTCGTTCGTTTATGACCCAGTTACCTATGCCATAAGGTGCATTTTCTACCGGATTGACATGCACAGTTATTAGAAAAAATGTGTTACATACATTTGTCAATAACTGAATACTCGCCCTTATTTATCTGGTTTTAAACCCTACGCTGTTGTGTGCTGCAAATCGTATGTGTGGATATGTGTAAGGAACACATATATAATATAGTTATTTAGAACCGTGATGCGATTACGGTCAATAACTTTAGTCTCGAATTGCGATGCGATTGCAATCAATGACTTTAAACGTTGAGTTTGGCAACAAAGTTTTTATTTTTTAGCCCTTCATACCTCGACTTGTATAAAACAAGTTATTTAGAACCGTGATGCGATTACGGTCTATAACTTTTTTGTTGCCTATTATTTTTTGAGTCGTGATGCGATTACGACCTTATTTGAAATTAAGTTTTCACAAAGTAAAATACAAATTATGTCGAGGTATGCACTTCATATGCACGCACACATCAACGTCTGATCGATATATATACACACATTTACTCGAAGTTGTTCTTTGTTACATGGGAACTCATTATTACAGTTTCCGACTGCAACTCTTCAGCGGAAAATTACTATTCTGATTATGAAGAAGTGTCACAAGCCTCGGCATCGGACTACTCTAATGCAGAGGAGATTAAATCAGTAGTAGTACCGGTCGAAACTTCGGTCGACGCCCAGGCTACACAAGCACCCGCTCCAGAGCTTGTCGCAGGCCCAAGCACTATAACGCCGGAAGCGCCGTCGATGGAGTTGCCAGCTAATATTTTGGAGGCGCTGGGTGGTTCGAAGGAGAAGGAGGAGGTATTTGGGCCTAACGTCCCAGAAGAAATCGCTAAACGTTGGGGGCGAATAGCAGTTGAGGGCTTAGGCAAAGAAGAAAAGGAGGAGCTTACAGAGAAATTTCTAATTCCAGAAAACTTTAAATTACTTAAAGCTCCTAAACTTAATGCTGAAATTGCAGCTGTGATGTCTGAGTCTTCAAGACAGAGAGACAAAAGAATGGAAAAGGCCCAAAACCAACTAGGACTGGCTATTGCTGGCTTATCAAAGCTCACAGGTTCCCTCATTTCAGAAAACATGGAAAAGCTTGCTATCATAAAGCAGATAGCTGATGTTAGCCAATTGTTAGCTGATCTTCACTCTGAGAATACCAGTAGCAGAAGGAAAATTATTTTACCAAGTTTGGATAAAAAATTTACAAATATGATGCAAGATGTTAAAAGGGACTCGTATTTATTCGGAGAGAATCTCGGCGAAAAGATTAAAGCTTCAAAGTCAGCAGAAAAGTCAGGACTGCAAATTAAAAGATCCTACACTTCTAATGTCCCTTCTACGTCAAAGAAATATACTTCGCGCCAGGGAAACTGGAGGGGCCCACCCAGGCAGCAGGGTTCGAGAACGAACAAGCCGGGTGGGTACCGGCCTCGCGCCCCTCCTCAGCACCCCCGGCGGACGACCTCGGAGAAGTACCAGCCTTCGTCGTCCAAGAGAGACAGCCGGCAGCCACGCAAACATCAATAGAGGTAAAGCAGCACGCAGGTAGACTCCAGTTTTACATTGATCAATGGCGTGATATAACAGACGATCCGGTTGTTCTACAGTATGTTGTTGGATACAAAATCCCATTTAATTCACCAGTTGTACAAGAAATTGAGCCAACTAACTCTGTTATTTCTCCATCAGATAATGACAATCTTAAAATTGCTATCACAAAGTTACTAGATTGCGGCGCCGTCGTAAAATGTCGAGACTCTGCAGGCCAGTTTATATCCAAAATTTTTCTTACTCCTAAAAGTGACGGGTCACTTAGATTTATCCTCAATCTTAAAAAACTAAATAAGTTCATTGATCATCATCATTTTAAGATGGAGGATATTCGTACTGCCACAAAACTAGTACCTAGATCAGGATACCTGGCAACAATTGACCTTAAAGAGGCATATTTTTTAATTCCGATTCATAAATCAAGCCGAAAGTTTTTAAGGTTCAAATTTCATGATACCTATGAGTTTACTTGTCTACCATTCGGGCTCTGTTCGGCGCCGTACGTTTTTACAAAACTCATGAAACCTGTTATTTCACATTTGAGAAGTAAAGGCTTAATGCTTGTAATATATCTAGACGACATATTGTGTATAGGTCGTACTTATAGCGAATGCTATGATTGTGTTACAGAAACCGTATCCCTTTTAAAGAGATTAGGATTTGTGATTAACGACAAGAAAAGTAAATTGCAGCCAAGCCAGACATGTACCTTTCTAGGACTTGATATAAATTCTCGTGATATGAGCCTAGAGTTGCCCTACAAGAAACGAAAACATATTTACGATCAGTCAGAAAATATTTCCAAACAAAAAGTTATAACCATCAGAGAATTTGCTACTTTTCTTGGCTCTCTTACCTCTGCTTGTTTGGCAGTATCTTATGGTTGGGTATACACCAAACGTCTGGAGAGAGAAAAATTTCTCGCGTTAAGGAATTCAAGTGATAACTATGATAGTAATATGACATTAACTGAAAAGATTCAACCAGACTTAAAGTGGTGGCAGGAAAACATAATGACCACCAAAAACCCGATCCGATCTAGTAAATACGCGTTGGAAATATTTTCAGACTCATCACTCACTGGCTGGGGCATATATTGTAATGGTAAACGCTCTCACGGTTTCTGGAACGCTACAGATAGGGAACACCATATCAATTTTTTGGAGCTCCAGGCAGCTTTTATAGGGCTTAAGTGTTTTGCGAAAGATTTGAAAAACAAAGAGATTTTACTTAGAATTGATAATATGACCGCAATCTCTTATATAAATAGAATGGGTGGGGTGCAATACGTACACCTTAATGACATAACTCGCAAAATATGGCAGTGGTGCGAAAGTCGCAAGCTATTTATTTTCGCATCATACATAAAATCAAGAGACAATAAGGAGGCCGATCAAGAGTCCAGGCGCACCAATATAGATACAGAGTGGGAACTATCAGAGGATGCGTATATTCAAATTATTGACAAATTTGGTGTCCCTGACATCAATATGTTCGCCACTCGAATCAATTCTAAATGTCAGAAATATATCTCTTGGTTCCCGGATCCAAGTGCATTCAATATTGATGCGTTTACAGTTGATTGGCATCCATTTTTTTTCTACGCGTTTCCGCCCTTCTCATTGATTTTAAGATGCTTAAATAAGATAATTGCCGATAAAGCAACTGGCATAATTGTTGTTCCCTACTGGCCTAGTCAACCGTGGTTTTCGCTACTGACAGCCTTGTCAACGTCAGAACTAATTTTCTTGGGACCTAATATTGACTTGCTCCTATCCCCTTTCAGGACTTACCATCCACTTTGGAAGAAGCTTACCCTGGCGGCGACGCTGTTATCAGGAAAGCATTTTCTAGGCAGTCATTAATGCCCCAAACGATTGATATAATGATTTCATCTCTTTCTGCAAATTCATTAAAACAATATAATTGTGCATTGTATAAGTGGTGGCTGTATTGTAAAAACAATAAGTTAGATTGTTTCTCAGTGGACACATCCATAGTATTAAATTTTCTAACGGAGCAATATGAACGTGGAGCTAACTATTCAAGCCTAAATACTTCTCTATCAGCTCTATCTTTAATTTTAGGAGATTCGATTGGTAAAGATAGACATGTGTCTAGGTTTTTAAAGGGAGTCTTTAAAACCAAACCCTGTTTCCCAAAATATCAAACAACTTGGGACCCGAATATAGTTTTGGATCATTTAACTACCCTATATCCAAATGAAGATATAAGCCTGGATCTGTTAACACGAAAAACAGTAACTCTGCTCGCATTGTCAACTGCACAACGAGTACAGACGTTATCCTTGATTAAGCCTCCTAATATTCAAATCAATGAAGATAACATTCAAATAATTGTTGATGATATTATAAAAACTTCCACTCCCGGAAGGACAATGCCACGTCTCATTATACCGTTCTTTCCCAATAAAATAGAAATCTGCCCAGCCAGGACATTGTTGGCATACATGGATAGAACCGAAACTATTAGAAATAGCGTCAACACAGAACGACTTTTTCTAACAATAAAAAGACCAATACATAACGCTAGTTCTAGCACAATCAGTCGTTGGATAAAACAGACGATGTCTGACAGTGGAATTGATACGAGCTTGTTTTGTGCGCATAGCACAAGGCACGCCGCTACCTCAGCGGCTAATCGCAAAGGCCTGTCAGTTGAAATAATTAAGAAAACAGCAGGCTGGTCCGGAAATTCGTTAGTATTCTCAAAATTTTACAATAGACCCCTAACAACTGACGCTAGTGCCGAAAATGCCTTTGCTGAAGCAGTTTATAATGCCTGATTGTACTTATTTGATTATACTTTATAAGTGATAATGAGCCTAATATTATATAATCGTAATGAAAGAAACTAATTAAAACACCATGTGATTACAATAGTGTTTTTTTCCTTTAGTTTTCACTCTGCGAAAGGGCGCTAAACATCTACCTAGTTAAAATTAAATCTCGAGGATGTAACGTCGATAGTATAATTTATGGTTAAACAAACTTACCTGAAGTGAAGTTTGGCCATAATTATACGAGACGTTACATCCGAAGAGATTTAAGGTCCCATCCCGCCCTATTTGAATGGTAATAATTAGTAATTACATCTTACCGTTCATCCCAAAATTTCGCAGAGTAGATGCCATAACTCTCTAAAGTAATGAGGTGACGCGCGCGCCAACAGAGGGCGCAGCGGCGGGAACGAGAGGATCAATTGACTTTCTTATTTTCTCATATCTAAATATTGTGCTGGATGCCTAGTACATTAAACAGTGTACTACCTAGTTAAAATTAAATCTCTTCGGATGTAACGTCTCGTATAATTATGGCCAAACTTCACTTCAGGTAAGTTTGTTTAACCATAAATTACTAACTACATTAACTTTAATATTTAATATTTCCAGATTACGGGATACTTTATTTTTCATTTTTAATGTTCTGAAAGCGGATATTTGTTTATCTATGAAGCGGGTTGAAAGTGATACGTTTCGGCCCTTGGTAGTTACACTTTCGCGGTATATTTTATTCGTTATAAGCATTGAAAATTCTGTACGAAAACGATTTATCATATGTTTTCCATTCTGATTATTAACCCCTGATTCCATATTTCGCTCCTAACTCTTATAATAATCATATATGTACCTATAAGAAAGGAGTGACGAAATACACAACAAATAAATAAATAATTAAATAAATATTATAGGAATTATTTTTCCACAAATTGACTATTGATTATATTGATTTGAAAATGGCGTAAAAATATTTTCTATAATAAAGCCAGAGAACAAAATGGGGACTGCGTTTTTATAGAGAAGCGGTGGTCAACTTTTGCCTTAAAACAATACCTAGTCATTATAATAGAGAGGGTAAATCGTCAATTATTAGCCACTGGCAATTAAATAAAACCGGACAAGTACGAGTCGGACTCGCCCACCGAGGGTTCCGTACTTTTTAGTATTTGTTGTTATAGCGGCAACAGAAATACATCATCTGTGAAAATTTCAACTGCCTAGCTATCACGGTTCATGAGATACAGCCTGGTGACGGACGGACGGACGGACGGACGGACGGACGGACGGACGGACGGACGGACGGACGGACGGACGGACAGCGGAGTCTTATTAATAGGGTCCCGTTTTTACCCTTTGGGTACGGAACCCTAATAACCACCACCAATAAACATTTAAAACATTCATTCATTTTAGTAAGTATACCGTTTCAATAACTGACCACACTTCAATATCTAGCCACCTTATACTAAAATGAATTGTGTTTATAGTCCAATAAAATTCATTTTTAGTACAAGGTTTCCAGTTTCTAAAATTACAATCATTTAATTAAGAAATGACTAGAACATTCTAGGGCTGTTCAAATTGAGAATGACGTAGATTGTGAATTGGTAATGGAATATTTCTCGTAATGTCGCGAGGAACGTCGCTTTAATGGTTTTAGTGGTTTTGAATATTTCAAATGTTTTATCTAGTTATTTTAGGTATTTTCAACCTATTCATTGCTCACTAAATTTACTTTTACAAACATACTCCGTAATTATTTTAAAACAATTGTGATCTTTTTTAAAGTATACAATTCTTACGATACATTATAAATCGTCTGAATAAATTGTATGCTCGAGTTCCACTTTTCACTTCAATATTGAAGAAATTAATCAAAATTGCTATTGCCCGTAATAGAAAAATAATGGAAAAGGAGACAAATGAATTTAAAAAGATCTGACACAAATTAATCACATTTTTAATTTCGTAATTACGGGTAAACATCCTTAACTTATATTGAAACTATCATATTTTAAATCAATGCTGGTTAGACAACAGGTTAGACAATAGATTATAAAATAATATTTACTCGTACTTATCAACATTTTACGTAAGTACAAGGTATTGACAAGTTTTAATTAAAATTTAAATTAAATTTAATCGAATCATACCCAAACTAAATCAATCAAACAGAACATCACAAAGGGCCAATCCAAAGCGCAAAACTTTAAACACAATTAAGTAGGTACCTAAACCGATTAAATTTTAGATTCGTTTGAAAACTTGTTAAAATATTTCATTACCGCGAGCAAAGTCTTGCCAACACCGGTGATAACTTAAAAAAATGTAGATAGGCTGTATCAGGGACACAGCCGCTAGGGTTGACGTGAAACGTGGTGTGGACAGCTAATGCGAAGGCCGAAGGTCGAGCTCCGCGTAGGGCCGAAGGCCCGAAGCGTCCAGGATTCAAGTGCTTAATCACAGAAAAATAGTACAAGTGTCTAAATGCGAAGGCCGAAGGCCGAGCTCCGCGTAGGGCCGAAGGCCCGAAGCGTCCAGGATTTCAGTGCTTTAGCACCGAACAATAGTACAAGTGTCCAAATGCGAAGGCCGAAGGCCGACCTCCGCGTAGGGCCGAAGGCCCGAAGCGTCCAGGATGTTAGTGCTTAAACACATAACAATAGTATAAGTGTTTAAATGCGAAGGCCGAAGGCCGAGCTCCGCGTAGGGCCGAAGGCCCGAAGCGTCCAGAATGTCAGTGCTTTAGCACACAACAATAGTACAAGTGTCTAAATGCGAAGGCCGAAGGCCGAGCTCCGCGTAGGGCCGAAGGCCCGAAGCGTCCAGGATGTTAGTGCTTAAACACAGAACAATAGTACAAGTGTCTATATGCGAAGGCCGAAGGCCGAGCTCCGCGTAGGGCCGAAGGCCCGAAGCGTCCAGGACGTCAGTGCTTTAGCACAGAACAATAGTTCAAGTGTCCAAATGCGAAGGCCGAATGCCGAGCTCCGCATAGGGCCGAAGGCCCGAAGCGTCCAGGATTTAAGTGCTTCATCACAGAACAATAGTACAAGTGTCTAAATGCGCAGGCCGAAGGCCCGAAGCGTTCAGGATGTTAGTGCTTAAACACAGAACAATAGTACAAGTGTCTAAATGCGAAGGCCGTAGGCCGAGCTCCGCGTAGGGCCAAAGGCCCGAAGCATCCAGGACGTCAGTGCTTTAGCACAGAACAATAGTACAAGTGTCTAAATGCGAAGGCCGAAGGCCGAGCTCCGCGTAGGGCCGAAGGCCCGAAGCGTCCATGATGTTAGTGCTTTAACACAGAACAATAGTACAAGTGTCTAAATGCGAAGGCCGAAGGCCGAGCTCCGCGTAGGGCCGAAGGCCCGAAGCGTCCAGGATGTCAGTGCTTTAACACAGAACAGTATTACAAGTGTCTAAATGCGAAGGCCGAAGGCCGAGCTCCGCGTAGGGCCGAAGGCCCGTAGCGTCCTGGATTTAAGTGCTTTATCACAGAACAATAGTACAAGTGTCTAAATGCGAAGGCCGAAGGCCGAGCTCCGCGTAGGGCCGAAGGCCCGAAGCGTCCAGGATTTTAGTGCTTAATCACAAAACAATAGTACAAGTGTCTAAATGCGAAGGCCGAAGGCCGAGCTCCGCGTAGGGCCGAAGGCCTGAAGCGTCCAAGACGTCAGTGCTTTAGCACAGAACAATAGTACAAGTGTCTAAATGCGAAGCCCGAAGGCCGAGCTCCGCGTAGGGCCGAAGGCCCGAAGCGTCCAGGATGTTAGTGCTTTAACACAGAACAATAGTACAAGTGTCTAAATGCGCAGGCCGAAGGCCGAGCTCCGCGTAGGGCCGAAGGCCCGAAGCGTCCAGGATGTCAGTGCTTTAACACAGAACAGTATTACAAGTGTCTAAATGAAAAGGCCGAAGGCCGAGCTCCGCGTAGGGCCGAAGGCCCGAAGCGTCCAGGCTGTCAGTTCTGTGTTTAACCACTGACATCTTGGACGCTTCGGGCCTTCGGCCCTACGCGGAGCTCGGCCTTCGGCCTTCGCATGTAAACACTTGTACTATTGACCTGTGTTTAGAACTGACCTCCTGGATGCTTCGGGCCTTCAGCCCTACGCGACTTCAGCCTTTGGATCTTGCGATTTAGACACACAAGTGTCTTTCTGTGACATACACAAACTTTAAAATTCTTGGAAAATTTACTGGAGACGCGCGTCTGTCGGACGCTTCGGACCTTCGAATCGGTCCTACGCAGAGCTCAGCCTTCGGCCTTCGCATTTAGTTAGACTCTTGTACTATTGCTTTGTCTTTGAATACCGAAGTCGCGCATCTCGCGAATGCTTGATGTTTATACAGGGTGATTTCGGGGTCGTGATCCAGAACCACTTTTTCTGACTCTGTAAATGATCCACATTATCATATGGTAGTATTTGATTAAAAAATAATTACTTGAATTATTCTTATTTTTCAAGTAAAATTAATGTTATACTAAGTAATTATGGTCACCCTATGACTTTTGACATACGCTGTATGGAAAGCGACAAGACGTCACATTGAGTAGGGTCACCAAATTGTATGCAAAAATGTTTTTTCCTACTTGTCATCTGGAAAATAATCATCATTATTGGTGATAAACAATAATTAACAACATCATTAGGCTCATCTTAAATTCTGTATGATGTCTGGCTCTCTTGCTCCACGACCCCGAAATCACCCTGTATTATAATAACTTTGAGTAATATCTTAATTTTTATCTGTAAAAATTATTTGGGGTCATAATGATTCACTGTATCTAAATGATTGATGGGTAATTTTAAAATAATTAATTACAGCGTCACACCTATTTAATTCTATGATCAATTCATTTTGGAGTAATGAATGTAACGATGCGCAGCATTCTCGAAACGAATGCAGTGGTGTGGAGTCCGCATGAAAGCAAATATACAATTATGCTGGAGTAAGTCCAAAAGTCGTATCTTAGGGCATTATACAAAAAAACACACACCTATTATCCGTATATGTACCCTACTCTGTTTCTGCAGGGACACCTAGGGTACGACTCGCTCCAGTTACGGAGGATGCTCTCTTTGGCGAAATTCACGATCGGTGTTATTAGAAACAGAATAGATAGCGTAGCCCTTGTCGAGGCCTTCATGCGATTATTTGTGCCTAACCAGTACACTCGCGCGCGGCGCCACCCGCTGCTGGCGGAGGGCACCGCGCGCACGCGGGCGCACGCGCAGGCGCCGGTCGCGCGCGCGCACGCTCTGCTCAACTCCGTGCTCGAGGCACACCCAGAGTGTGATTTGTTTGTAAGTGCAATTGGACGACTGATGATTGAGTGTAAGAGAGTGATAGAGCGAGAGATGCCTGTAAGTAGTATTTTATAATATTGTTATGTAAATACTTGTGTACCCTAGGTATAAGTATTACTGTCTCCCAATTTGTGCCGCTGTGGCTTTAGCTGTTAAGGTACAATTGTCAACTTAAATAATAAAATAAATAATAATAAATAATAAATAATAATAAACAATAAACGATTAGGTACTATTGTTTTGTAAATAACACACCAAAATTAGGATAATAGATATTCTATACGGGTAATACACGTTTTATAGCAAACTCGTTCGTGTCTTTCCTGTAGCCATCGCAAATTTAAGGGAACCTAAAAGCAATTTTTTACGCAGCACCTTTACAGGCGGAATAAATTTTTTCAGTATACTTGAGACTCAAATGAGAAAAACGGGATATATATTATGTACCAGAGTCTTTACCTTTTATAGTATTGTCCACAGAAGTGACCTTTTCTAAAATATGTTTTTTACCCATAGGTACATCAGAAAGTACCCAACTAAGATAGTAATTAGCAATAGGAACTCGAGATTGTTAAGCAGCCGTCATACGTTCTATGCGTTCTATCAAAGTAACTCGCGCCGCCGCGCCGCCGTAGATTCTAATGCATTATTTGAGGAGACTAGCATGTTTTACTAGGGTAAAAGTGGTATGTAAAGAACCGTTTTTGGTTTATCTTACTATTTCAGGTATTTTACGTCAGTTTTGTGCCCTTTTTTTCGCACAAGGTGGCCTCAAACAAGAGCAGTGATAAAAATTCTGTAAAAACTGTCACATTTTTATTTTTTAACAGCTTATTATAACTCCGCGTGCTTTATGTTACTCATATTTCATTAAAATAAAATAAGATCTATCAAATGACACCAATTTTACCGAAATCGGTTAATGGGCTGATGAGTCATTACTAAATGAACACTGAAAATAGGGGTCATTTTTGCTCCGAATACGTCGTATCTAGCGCAGAATCAGCGTCATCTATGTCAGCGGCACGTGCTGTTCCGAGTAATGGCTACTTTCTTCTATATATATATATCAAAACTATGTTTATAGGTATTATAGTTTCGGAGATATAAGCCGCCGCGCCATAACACTTTTTCGTTACATCGGTTTTTGATCCGGCACCTCTACTACGGGTTTTTAAAGACGTTTACCTACGTTTCACGTCAAAACAAAAGCAAATCACCACAAATGATTCCACAATCGCATTTCATCGCGACGAACAATGCTAAATTAGACAAATGAAAACATTTCAATTCATAGATAACTGAAATGAAACTCGTCCGGCCGAGGAATTGTAATAAACTTATGATTAATGTTCCCTTAGACAGTCGTATTTCCTCCTTATTATGTATTCGGGGCCTTTTTATTAAATTGCTACGCCTTTCCCTATTTGGCATAGCTTTTTTTTAATATCTGACTTATTGAAACCGGCACGTGAAACCTTTGTGAGATAAATGAAATATCACAAGTATATGGCTTTTGTATTGTGTACGATGAACCGCTATAATAAAAGACATGTCAATTATATTCATTTCTCTTGTCATTTTGTTCCGAAACGATTCTATTGTAATTTATTGAATACGGATTATTTATTTACCTACTATACATATTATACGGTTACGTAGGTACTCGAAGGGTGGACTTATTATGAAACCTATATATATTGTCAGCAATTCGGCGCTTAAAAGGGCTCCTTTAGGTAAGCGGCTGAGGATGGTTAAAATAATAGATTCAGTCAAATGTAAATTTACTGACACACCTAAAGGCTTGTAGTTTCTCGATTCAAATAAATAAATATTATAAAACAACCTTACATAAACCGATCTAGCCCCATGGTACTTAAGGCTTATGTTGTGGGTACGTAGATTACGATATACGTATGGTATGTAATATACTTATGTATATGTTACGGGTAATGTTTAAAGGTTAATTTAACTTAAGTTTACCCTGGTATAACTAGTATTACCCAAGCCTTTTGGGTAAAGTCCGAAAATTTAATCAACATTAATCTGTATTTGGCGTTTACCCGTTCACAACTAGGTCTACCCAACACTGGCTGGGTAATGTTAGGTGTTGCATTATCACTTCTGACATTACCCTCCCAGTGTTGGGTAAACCTAGTTGTATACGGGTACCTACCTAAACGCCAAATACAAATAGTAATAATAGTAGTATTAGTAAAACACTTTATTGTACAAAAGGAATCATAAAACATGAAAACACACACATCATTAGTACAAAGGCGAACTTATCCCTTTCAGGAATCTCTTCCAGTTAACTTTACAAATTAATGTTGATTTAATTTTTGAGCTTAAATTTCTTCATCGGCTTTATTTTTTTCAAATAAAAAACATAGCTAAATATTATAAATTATGTCCAATTCGCCATACTTCCGTTTCGTAAAATGCATGAGTTCGGTTCGTGGCTGGAGTACTAATACTAACCCGCAACCATATCAAGAACAATAAACTGAGGTACTTATAAATTTTTTATACAATTCAACGTATACATAATCGTTGCCGTCCGAAAACCCAACAGTGACATATAAAGGGACGATAGTTAATGCTCAGTTGGCGTGTCTGGATTGTCGTCAAGATCCGTAATATAATATTTAGACGCAAAGTGACAGGCTACTTAGGACTGATTGACTGCCCTTTAGTTACGTGTAAACCTCTGCGTGATATCGTGATTTCATTTCTTCATTAATTTAGATGGGGCTAACGAAAATTAAGGAGTTTTTGTTATATGAATTTTACACGATTCAATGAAGGGTAAATTCCATGATAAAATTGTCACGGAAATTTAGGGTATATCATGGTATAATAATATACTCCGCCTGGTACTCCATTCCCGTCTTTTCTAGGTCACCTAACTGACACGGGCCTACGTCATCATGCGACAGCGCTATATGATAATATGCGATAGCGCTATATATAGCGGCCATGTTGTTGTGACGTAGGCCCGTGTCACTCTGGGAATGGAAGACCATGTTTTATTAGACTATGGGGTATATTTTCAAGGGCAGAATGTAATTAAAACTTTACAAAGGTACTCTTAGTGTGCATTTCATTCGATAGCGTAACGCATTTTGTATGGGATTTTGAGTTTCCAAAACGTTCCGCTTGGTACGCTGTTCAAAATGAGACAACACAAACGCGTAAGTACATATGTCCAATGATAAATAATCATTTATAGTATACATAGTTTTTTTTGTTGTCTGTCTCCAACCACAATGAATATTATCGAGAAAGATTAATGAGCAAATTCAGCAAATTATTCGGAAACCAAATATTCATAATAATATCTGGTTTCCGAATAATTCGTGATAATTTTAATATTTAATATCGAGTGCTAAAAATCAATGTGTGGTAATTGACTGAGGTTGTTAATTAATTTTGATCACAAATTGGCCGTAAAAGGTATTGTTGTACGTATGCGTACAGGTATTGACACAAAAGGCGAATATAATGTAAGTACGTAAGGTGCAGGTAGAGATGGGTCGCGGGTATTTACCCAATTTACCCACCCAGGTAAATACCCGGTAAATACCCATCTACTCGGTATTTACCCGTATCTACCCAAATGGACGGGTAGATTCATTTCTTGTTGCACATGTCGATTTGTGTTAAAGTGGAGATATAAACCGATTTAATGGTTGTAATTATTGTGTGTCATTTAAAATGAAATGGTTTAGTTGAAACCTGCAGTTGTAACTAAGGAATTTTTAGTACAATTTTGATAAATATTAAAAAAAGGCCGTCATAAGAGTATTTTTTTTAGATTTGAGTAAATTATCGTACTTATACGTTGATAATACACATTCTAACTTCGGTCGGCGGGGGGTGTGGTTGGGGGGAGGGGGGTAAAAGTGAACTTTTTCATATTTCTTGGAATCTGTCATTAATATCGAAAAGTGTTGTATGTACAAACTAAAGTAGGCATAATTTTCTACAAAAAAGGTTATAAACATTTTTGTCCTATAACTAACTTTATTTGACTTATAAGCTTCCCAAGTTGTGATTCTGCACAATTTTTTTTTTATTATCATTCATAAGTAGTCTTTATTTTCATCTTTCTAATGTATATTAAAAGCGTTTCAAAACATTTCCGGAAGCCAGGGAATGATTTTACACGCTTTTCATAATTGGACTGATATGTTAAAATCGAACTTCACCTCAAAACAACCTTTTCGTAATTAGTTTGAACATACATTTTATGTCACATTATAAAAAAATACTTAAATTAATCTTATTTATACTCACATACCATTAAACACATCAAATTTAGAAGAAAAACGAAAATACCCGCGTATTTACCCGCGGGTAGGTAAATATCAGGTATTTACCGGGTAAATACCCGAGAGCGGGTATTTACCCGGGTAGTTACCCATCTCTAGGTGCAGGGGGCATATTTCACTACGGGAAATTTCAACTAATCGAAATATCTTCCATGTTTTACATTATTAACTAGAGTGCCATATACGAGTATGCCAGATAGTGAAAAACATGTTTTTAGTCGAAATTGCCACTCGGACCTTATAAATAAATAAATAACTAATAAATATTATAGGACAATTTTACACAGATCGACCAGGCCCCTATTTCACCAAGTACGACAGGTACGACAATTGTCAAAAAATGACAGACCTCTGTTTCACCACACCGACATTTGTCAGTGACACATGTCGAGTGACACTTGACAAGTGACAGGTAACAGGTGACAATTTCGTAAATTGTTTTGTATAGAATTTCATATAAACATGACAGGTATTTTGGTACAATTGTCCATCTTAAATTTAATGACAATTATTTTGTGAAACAAGGGTAATTTTTACTAGTCGATATATTTGTCAATTGTTGACAAGAGTTCGTTAGTTGCTTTCAATGTGCCGTGTTGTCATCACTAACATGATATTGATTGAGATCTCAACCCCATCTAATGCAGCGTATACCTACATTATTTGTTGACAAGGCGTGAAAGCATTATTTTTTTGTTACTTTTAAGTTATTTTTTCTGCAAATGCAAAGTGCAGTGACGTCAAAGTAGAAATCTATTCGTACCTACTTTATATATCACCTCTGTTGCTTTCGCGGAGATTCATTTTCTAACCAAAACCCTAACTTTACCGTTAGTGCCCAACTTCGCCCAAGTAAATTATGAAAAAAAACGATACCTACCTAAACATACCTAATTTCGCTACCGGTCCCCAACGTAATCAAAACTATACTGAGACTTATTCCAAATCCAAATCCTAAATGTTGAAGTACTAAACGCCTTCGTAGGCAACAATTACTATTTATAGTGTTATCATGATTTCATGTTTGTTAAGAAGAATTTAAAAGCGATTTAAAGCGATTTTTATTTGTACCCTAAAGGCGAATTTAGGGTACAAAGTTTTGCCAACGTTTGCCAATAACGGGGTTTGCTAACAACAAAAACACTACAATTGTCACCTCAGCCTGACACAGCTCCGATTTCATGTCAAGAATTACCGACAAATTGACAAACATGTCGACTTACAAAAACTACTCTTGTTTCACCAAATCATTGTCATTAAATGAAAGATTGACAATTGTAACTAAATGCCTGTCAAGTTTATAAGCACTTCTATACAAAAACAGTTTACGAAATTGTCACTTGTCACCTGTCACTTGACAATTGTCACTCGACATATGTCACTGACAAATGTCGGCTTGGTGAAATAGGGCCCAGGCCCCAATTTCACCACGGCTACAATTGTCAGTGACATATGTCGAGCGACAATTGTCAAGCGACAGGTGACATATTACAATTTTATAAAATATTTTCTATATAAATACTTACAAACATGACAGGCATTTTGTTACAATTGTATGTATTACAATTATATTGTTAAACAAGAATTATTTTTTCTAGTCGACATATTTGTAGAATTGTCGGTGAATCTTGACAGGAAATGAGTTATATGTCGGAATTTCGTGACAATTGTCGTGTTTCTTGTGACAATTATCATAAACTTAGCAAGAGAAATATCTGTTTTTTTCCGATATAATAAAGTTTTTTTTAATAATACAATGATGGTGGCAAACAGGAATACGGCCCGCCCGATGGTAAGCGGTAACCGTAGCCCATGGATGCCTGTGACGTCAGCAACAGTGATGTTTTACAATTGTCGCACCTGTCACCGTGGTGATGAAATTGGGGCGCCACGGTAAGCTCAATAAGGCTTGTGTTGTGGGTACTAGACGACAATATATATAATTATATATAAATACTTATATACATAGAAAACATCCATAACTCAGGAACAAATATTTGTGATAAACACACAAATAAATGCCCTTACCAGGATTCGAACCCGGGACCTCCTGCTTCATAGGCAGGGTCACTACCGACTAGGCTAGGAGGCCGTCAGTCATAAATACTTGTATACATAGAAAACATCCATAACTCAGAAACAAATATTCATAATAAACGCATAAAAATAAATTCTCAGGAACTTCAGCTACTGACTTAATTAGGAAGCCGAGTAAATACTTACCAAGTTACATTTTAAGGTGCCGTGGGTTCAGCCAGCAGAGTTTTTGAATAGTGCTACGTTGGTCATTACACACGAGGCGATATTGTGCCGATGTGTGTAATGACACTTATGACCAATGCACAAGCGTTTATACGACGTTTTTCAACACACTTTTGAGGAAAAAAGAAAGAAACTTTCATAGTAATCAAATTTTAATTGTTATTAACTTCTAAAACTCATACTGCCTGCCGCCCCTGTCGCCTGTGGTGGGCCGGCAAAATGTATTACCTAACAAGTGCTATAATTATAAAGAAAAATCACGCGTGCGTTTTGTTTAAAATAACAATGATATCCGCAATCGCGGGCACGCACGGCCGTCCGCCAAGTGCTCAGCGAGTCAGCGAGCAAGGACCTGAACTCACTGTACCTAACTTATAATCCAGTAACTTTATACATTTACGAGCGCTTGAGTCAAATCCGGTAGTTCTGATTTTTTGCAGACTTGTTTATGATGTTTTGGCCCAATGAATAATCCAAGCTCATCTCGAGCGCCGAACGCAAAATCGAAAAAACCGCGAAATTGACGTTTTTTTTTAGATTTGGGCAATTAAAGGACTAGTTTTAGATAGTAGCTTATTCTCAGGGTGTTTTTAACGTAGACTAAATTTGCTACAATAGGAGACTAGAATTGTCTATGTAGCTGTAATAGTTTCCGAGATAAAGCTTTAAAAAATGTATATTTTTTTCGAACTTGAATTCGTAGGCTTTAGTAAGTGCAATGAGTATGCACTTTTGTCTCAGGCGATGTCGCTTGTTATTAATTCTTGGTAGGTAAGTACAGAAATTGCTTGTTTTCGAAGCACTTTCTCTGCCCGCGCACCAAGCTCAGGTAACATCTTCTTGCAAATTTTCTATACGAGTACAAACTCAGAACTTGTAAGTTGTGAAGTAGATGGTTGTACTTCCGAAGTTTAATCACCGTAGTTGAGAGTTGTGTTACGTATAAATACAGGTTGCATAAGTTTAACGAAGTTTAAACACGTGTTTTTGAAGTGGTGTGTTAAAACTAACGTAGTTAAGATGATTGGCAGGGAACGTTCGTATTTGTCATGCTATTTCAGTCAACCTCAGTACTTTTTGTACCGAGACTGATTGAAATAGCAAGACACGCTCGTACGTTTCCGTGAAAATACGATGGAAAATAATTATGCACTACATCCGTACCTACTATGTACTTACTTAACTATAAATAGTAAACGCATGGCTACTGAAAATGGCTGCATTAAAATTAAATTCCTAGTCAGAAGTTTCTGAAAAACTCAAGTAACTGTGCCCGAAACTGAGCCTCTACCATCAGTTTTAACATTGACATAACGCTCACGTCTACGTAATTTACTTTCTGTACATCTCGCTTCCACTATTGCTCACATGTGCGAGTACGAGCGAGATGCATAGAAAGTAAGTTACGTAAACGTGAGCGTTATGTCAATGTCAAAACTGGTGGTAGCCGTACTGAGCTCAACCTAGCGTAAATTGCGTAAAATTATTTTCGATAAAGTTAATATTCAGGGAGGAAAATAAAGCGTCTTCAATATTAAGAGGGAATGGGACGAAGCCACGTGACTTATTGGTGCGCGTAAGATGCATTGTATACATAAGATAGCATCCTATAGAAGTGGTATACGCGTGCCTCCGTGAGGGACAAAACATACGCAATGCGACACTATGATTGGTCGAATTTATTTGTTGCCCACCATAATCCATACTAAATTTACGGTGGGGAACAAAAAATATGTGAGACTGTGACAAACAATAATAGCGCTTTCGCTGCTACTCCTACTGAAAGATACATAAGACTATCCCGTTCTGTCACCCATACCCAATCCAGTTTAATACTAGATTCATGATTGTATAAGTAATGTCAATGTTGTATGATAACAAAATCAAAACCACGACAAATTGGTAAATCAGAATCGTCCTCTTTGTCCACGTAGACACCGACACAATACATAAAATAGTAGATTAACATAATTATGATGACATATTTACGGCGAACATTGAATCCTGAACGAAGCGAAGGTTTCAAGTGTTAACGTCCAAGGTGGAAATTATTTTGCGACCATGTGACACATACTGCTTTATGCGATATAGAAAAGTGTCCTAGAACAGAAAAGTGCTACTTTGATCCCTCCTAGCAGGGAAGAAAAGTGCCACTTTGAACCCTCCTAGCGGGGAACAAAAAAAATCCCCTTTTCCGAGTAGGTGACGTAAAAACAAATAATATTATAATACTAAAGTATTTGAACAAATTAAATTATTTCAGAAAAATATTTTAATTTGTTTTTATCAAGTAGAAACACCACGTATCACATGAGTGATCTAGTTAGAAGGTCCGAACCATACTGTTCTACCTTAGAGATGGCCAGGGGGCGCCATAAGCCTTCAGTAAGAAGTGCATATACTTGGGAAATTTGACCTATGCCGCTGTGGCCACGTGGCCGAGTGGCTTAGGCACCTGCCGCGATAGCAGAGGACGCTGGTTCGATTCCAGCCTGGGGCACTAGAGGCTTTGGTCACTTTTTCTTAGTATATGACATTTATTTCAGTTTATAATATTATAATAATAATATTCTTTCACACTATATTCAAGAAAAGAAAACCATTGAAAAATCTCACGTCAGCTCACTTTGGACTGCAAATTGAATCAGTTGCTGTACGTTTCAACCGAATGAACTACATAAACGTGAACTCTGCAAATATTTGGAGACCTGCCCAATGACGGGACGTGAGAAGCAAGCGAAAGCTTTTCTTGGTCACTATTAAAATGTGTTACTTTCCACTGCAGTAGAAAACTGAACAAGTGATTGTGTTGTGTAATTGGTAGGTATACATTTTTCGTAAGTCTACGTAAATAAATATTATAGTGTTTTTTAGCCATTTAGGAAGCTTAAAATAGCTTAAAGTTGAGTGGGGGCCTGGGGGCAGCCTGTAAAAATAGCTAGACCTCTTAAAAAAATATCTTTGCCTAACAGTGAACTTTAAATAATAGAGTTGACATTCAGCTGAGTGGAGACCTTTTCAGTGACGCTTAATAATAAGTTGGTTACGTAAAGTCTCATGTTAATACTTAAGTTAAATTTAAGCGCTTATGAATAAAAATATCTTATATTCTATTCTATTCTAGTGGTTAAAAGCTACTAGCGCTAAAAAGAACATCAGTCCACAAAAAATCGCGTAGAATTTTCAAATTCTTAAAATAAGGGAGAGGGATGGTTGCTTTATTATGGTTCGATTCCAGCCTCCGCCACTGGAGGGCTTCGTCACTTTTTCTTTAGTATATGACATCTATTCAATTTATACTTTATATGTTATATACCTCGTATGACTAGGGGCCCACAGATTACTTTTCGTTTTTATTATTATTTTCTTTTCTTTTTCTTTTATTTACGCTGTTGGTACAGTACGGATGTCTACCGTCTCCAATTCTTCCTCAATTGCTCAAAGGTTAACTGGAAGAGATCCCTTGAAGGGATAAGTTCGCCTTTGTACTAATGACGAATGTTATTTTTCCTGTTTTGTTTTGATTTTTGTACAATAAAGTGTTTTACTACTAAGTGTTTTACTACTATTACCAGTCCGCCGGACGATATCTGCCTGTCAGTTAAACGCAAAACAACTGACAGGCTGATATCGCCCGGCGAACTGGTAATCTGTGGGCCCCTTTTCTTTTGCATTTATTAAAGTTCTAAACATTAAATGAATCGCAGTTTTCAGTGTTTTTATTATGTTTTAAAAATGTTATTAAATAAATAAGTGTTTATCGCAGAGTGTCATGTTTCTTAACTGCTAAGCCAAATATGACAAGTTTACAGCTAGAGTTCGGACGACACCTTACTCACTTATTTTTAGCAAAAAGAATAGATAGTATAGTCCTGTCATTGTAAATTTTGTAGTCACTGTAAATTTACTGCCATTTATCGACACACGACTAAAACTCAAAATGAAAACGTATAAAGTTATCAATAAATGTATATATATGGATAAATGATTTTATTATTTTTATATCATTTTGATCCATGTTCATTCACTGATATCTATGTGTTAAAATTGTTAAATATGAAACGGTGTCAGCACGCCATCTAGCCGAGGATAGGCTAAAGGTGTGTGCGGCATCTATTCGAGAATGACTTTTACTTGAATTCCGAGGCACGTTTTTTCCTTAGACTTTATTCGTCTTATACGAAGTTACATATGTCTTTGTTTTTAGTCACTCGCCCAGCAGACAGTACGGAGACCTAGGCTCTCCGAAACATGTCGCGCGAGTGACTAAATACGTGAGTGACACCGTAAAAATAGCTTATAGTTTATGTCTCACAAACACAATAGTTTAAACTCGTATGACTACTTTAATAATAAAATAATTTTAATTGTTCCCAAAGTTAACTACAAAGTTATTACATTTATACCTAAATGAGTTATCGAAATTGGGTCTGGCACGTTATGAGATTCCACATTAAATTTCGTTGCTAGCGTTACTGCAGCATCTTGCAACGATCTATCCTCGGATATTAAGTGCTGACGGAATTCAAACCACTCATACGCTCAAGCGTTAGCTGAGTGGTTCAAGTATGAAACTAGCAAGCGGATGTCGAAGGCACGGAATACTATGTTATATAATATGGTCCATATACTAGCTAATGCTCTACAACTTTTTAAAGAGGTAATTAAAAAGCTAATTGACTTCGTGACCGAAGAGCTGGCAGCTTTCTCGCTCAACGTTATAGCATCGCAATACAGCGGGGAAATGCTGCCAGCGTCCTCGGCACAAGGCCAAAGGGGTCCAATTTCATAGATGTATTTTAACTTTATTTAGTATTCGTTTTTAGTTTTATTTTATAGATAAGTTAGTTTATTTTTCTTTTTAATGTATCTACCCATATACTTAGGTTTAGTAATAGTTTTAGTTACGTTGTTACTCACATGTTTATTTAACTTTCCCAAAAGTTTTGTACTTTGAAATACTTAGTTTGTTAAATACTTTTCTCAAACATGCAATGAAATATTGATGTTATGTTCCTTATAATAGGCTGCGAAGTATGACGTTTCAGGTGCGGCTAGGACAAAAGGTCGTTAATGGAATTTCATACACATCTTGCAGGCCTAGGCCGGCAAAGTCCTCTTTTTTAATTTTCATTTCACAGATATTTGTGACACAGCATCGTGGCATTCATGCTTTATGGTTCGTAATGACACTCTGCCACTACGCCTATAAAAAAAAAACAAAAAACAATGTTTGCTATAATTTGCAGTTTTATTTGTATAAAATCAACATGAACTTAATAAATAATACATTCTATAATTTTATAATTTTAAATTATAAATTTAACTACACAAATAAAAACATTTAAAATATTTCATCTAAACGTTAGCGGTAAAAAGGTCTACTCAAACACGCGTAGTTATATTTTTTAAATTGTTATGGAGGTAAAATTGAAAAATATTCATTCTGTTTTATTGGATTTATGGTGCGTTATTGATTTTTTGACTTTAATATGAGTTCCGACGAAATAATGAAATTAATATTAATTGTAATCGTAGGTGTTGGAATTGGCAGCGTAAGCAGAATTGATTTTAATAACTTGCTGCCTCTGCCGCCAAGTCAAGTCAAGTTGAGAAACTAAGAAAAATGGCTTACAGTTTATTAGAAACAGTTTTGTGGCATATTTTAAATGAATGGAACTACAAATTCGTCAACACTGTGGAAATTATACTTATTTACTCCATGCATAAAGCAACGATGTATGTGAAACATGATATCAATATGAAAGACTATGTAAACTTATGTGACGAAAACGACAGTCAGACGGATACAAGGCGAAAAAATCAAAGATACATGAAAATATACGGGTAGTAAAAATACACGACTCGTGTAAAACATACGCGTGATAATGATATAGGTACGTGTTGGTTATATTTTGGGTGTAGTTTACTTTTAGTTTTTTCTATAAATAAAACTTGGGTTTCGTGGATTTTTATTTATTTATTTCATTGCATGTTTGAGAAAAGCACTATACATACCTCGGCGGGAAATGGGGTTGCCCGCGCTCAGACCTATCGGGCCTCGCTTCGCTCGGCCGTCTTCGGCCGGCAACCCCTTTCGTCCCGGCCTCTGTAGTAATGTACTATTGTTTACATTTCCCATCAATAATTTTAAACATCCTCATGTCTTAATGTGTTATATGGCATTAGTGTAACTTATCTTAAATGGTCCTGAGACCATAATGTGTTTATTATTCTCATGTTTATTCTTATGACTTTGACACCTTCCTTAGCAACTGGCCGGAGGAAGCGCTAAATCGGGAGTCATGGAGAACCAGGGGAGAGGCCTTTGCCCAGCAGTGGGTCACTCATATAGGCTAAGAAAAAATCCTAAAATCCTAAACTGCAATCAAAGATTTATTTTTATTCTATAGTCTCGCCCGGGAATCGAACCGACTAAAATACATAAACAAAATACTCGCCATTTTATTCTACTACAGTACAGATAGATACAGTTCATGTTAATATTAAAATTAGAGATGCCACGAATATTGGTTTAGTTAAAATATCGAATATCTGGCCCCTCTCTCGAACCGAATATTAAATTATTGTTAAAACTTACAAAACTTAAAATGAAATTATTTGTTTCCTCTATTTAAGAAACACAAATGTCAACGGGTAGGGAGAAACAATCAACAGCTTGTTACACTTCTGCCATCCTAGTGTAATAGGGACCGTGCGCGTTGGAGGGTCTGCCATCTTGTGGCCTGAATCGAAAACATATGTGCACATGTACATTACCAAAGCAAGTGCTACTATCTACCGTTCTCGTCGATACGTTTCCTTGTGCATAGTAGGTTCTGTCATCTTGTGGGCTACATTGGAAGTATAAACGACACATTTACGCCTCGCGCCAAAAATCAGACGGCTCCTATGCTGCCCCCTATAGTTCATGCACGGGGCCTATAAGCAGCTTTTCGACAAAAGCTGTCTTAAATAACACCATACCTAAATGTGTTATGTATGATTTGTGCTTCGTGCTTTATAATACCGATTGCATGAAATTAATATCCAGAATTTACTATGCAAAACCTTATTTACGTAGATATGCTCATACAACATGTTGTGTGAATTATAATAAAGGAATATTAAAGTTACGTAATAGTACGATACAATATGACATCAATATTTCATATTCCAAGCTGTGACAATGCATTCACGACTACGTTTATACCATTTTAAACCTTAACGTAAAGGTACTGGGTTTAAAATGCATTGAACTAGTTTATTTTTGTTACGTTCTGCTGTAGGATAAAT